>NC_064217.1:0-300000 GCF_023101765.2 Spodoptera frugiperda | reverse complement strand
TAATTGCAGTTTTAGCGCAGTCTTAAGTTTACTGTTATTCAACTGTACTTGTTTCATTAAAGTTTTAGGAGACAAGATATACCATTAGCCAGACTATTAATACAAATAATATATCGTGTTTCCAATGACCATACGGGCGTCTGTTGAGCGCCAAATCCTCTAATTTCAGAGTAAAGTCTGTAGCAACAACAGACACACCTATCACACCAATCTCTTCGAAACAACATTATGTGATGTATGATCAACTTATTTTTTTTGACGAACGCATATAACCGTAATTTCTTAAAAGCATTGATGTATGATGTACCAAACGGCGTTACTCTATAAGTAACAGAACTGGCATCTCTTGGAATGCAAGGTACCTGCGTTGCTTACATCCACTTCAAATGCATCGATTAGGCAACGTGCATCGATAAGCCACGATCACTCTGGGTACGATCACCATGGGATCATTGTCCGCGTTAGGCACCTTCGAAGGCAAGGCCTCTACCAAGTGGCGTCGCTTCTGACGTAGCGTGCGGTTAGAAAGTTGCCTGCTTGCGTCACGGCGAACCGGGGTCGACGACCGGCGCACGCGCCTCTGCAGGGCTGACACAAGATTTGGTGGGTCGTGTGGTAAGGAAGGTTAGTTATCTACGTCAAATTGTTTATTAAAACCATTCGGTATTATAGGAAGGAAATTCTGAAAACAGTATTCAATTTAATATCGGCAGAGATGTCAGTACCCAAAGAAAAAAATACAACTTTAATATTTATTTCTTTATTCAGGTTTGTTCCTGAATCCAACATTTAGGTGACCCTGAAAGACCCTTATGATTGAGACACCTTTAACATAACAAATGCACGTCGCAAGACTAGACAACGGTTTTGACTGTAAATAAACTGCACTATTTTACTCTATAATCTAATTCCTATGGAGAGCAACTAACTATGGAAAGGGTTAAGCTCGTAGTGTCTCGGAAAGATCGAATCCACAACGAGGTGATCCGACAGGGAATTAAAGTTACAAGGCCCAAAGGCCCAAGCAGATATGGTTGTGAGTCGGTCCCATTAGTGAAGAAACGATGACCGTTGGGGGTAGACGTGTTCTGGAGTGAAGACCGCGCCTAGGCAAACGTAGAAGTATGACGATATCTCAATATCTGCAGAAGCTGGTAAGTAGTGGTTGGATATGTAGAGCTGAAGAACGAGCTCAGTGGCGTGCCATCGGAGAGGCCTATGTCCAGTAGTGGACGAAAACAGGTTGATGATGATAATTAACATTAATAAAACGTGTCTCTTAATGTTTACGTAAATTCTAGTATTAACTGCAACAACTATTTAAGAACAACTAACAGGATGTTTACCTAGACGGAATGACATTATATCGCATTAATTAAATCGGCATTATTAGTGAGAACATTTCCACAAATATACGATAAGATTGCAGTTGTACCATGTATAGTTTCAACTTTTTTTTTGTGTTGCACTTTTTAAAGTTTGAAGTCTCAATAATGGATGTAGTAGATGAAAACTGTAGAAGACCGACGTTAGCATAAAACGAAAGAGGCCCTAGAAGAGCTAAAGCTTGCAAATTACTACACAAGAATATAGAAGAACAAAAAGAATACTACTTTGAATTAAATTTGATCATAATTGCATTTCAAGACGTGTTTATACCGGATGATAAGAAACAGAACTCTGCCCCAAACATCAATTGAGTTTTTGAGACAAACTATTATTACCATCAAGAAATCAGATTTCCAATATCAAGAATAAACATTATCATTTTAGGAGGCAGCCCTAAAGCTGTCACGTAGCGTCAACGGAGCGGCCTCGTTCGCGTCCGAGCCTGCCTCCCGCCACAACCGCGGCACGCCACCCAGCGCCCGCGCACCTCTCTCATAGCCCAGCTGTTCTACGAAGTAAAACAACACGTATTCCTCATTTGAATAGACAGGCAACAACTCTAAAGAAACACTCACAGCAGGAAATCGAAAATTCTAACAGAATAAACGAGTACGAGTGGTATTTCCTACTGCACGTTTTTTTCGAAGGTCAAACATGAGCTCAAACACAAGAATGAGGAAAATATTGGTGCTTGTGTTAGAGAACGTATGGAAATAGTTGCTGAACTTCATTCAGAAGTAATAATCGACTTGTACGAAACTCCTCACATAGCAACTCGTAACAGTCGTAACTCTGATACTCGTAATATTGTTAGTCATTTAGTATTCACTATTCACGCGTGACCCAATTTGTTACTCATGTTTTGTGTAGATAATTCTGATTGTAGATTTTTTGACAATTCTTATCTAGTTCAATGAAACCGCTTGGTAACTGATAAAAGGGTAATGTTTGCCGGATTCTTAGTACCCAGACTGGTCTATATTAGGCGATTGTAATCTTTTAAAAGACATGACTATCCGAGATATGTATAATTATAATAAAAAAGGTACTCAATGTGTTATTTTTATTTATACGGGAAAATTACGGGCATAAAACTCTGACTACTGAATGCTACCTAACTTGCTGCATGGACGAAGTTTATCCCATAGAGAAGGAAAAATTTGCGGAAAGGTCTAGTCTAGTATATTATAATGAGCAATTATATTGTCTATAAATAAACAAAAACAATACTACAAATCCTAAGGAGTATTGAAATGTGTTCGTGACTCCGTGATTTTCTCCGAACAGTATGACAGGCAGTATTACATAAAGCATTCTAAGTCAACTCTCATAGGCAGAGTTATTCTCTGCACGTATTCAAGTTTTGTTACAAATAAACCTGATTCAGAAACTGGCTGTAGCCGGCGTCATGCTAGCCACATACTTGGGAGCCGCTAGTGTACGGATACCTTTCTCTTTTGCCAGTTCCTTTCACGCACTTAAAAATATCTACAATCCTGCGAGTAACCAGTGTACGAAGACACGTGAACCACCCATACGATTGGACTATTGCGTCGGAACACGTCTAGAGGTCTGAACGAATATGGGTCTTACGTATTTTGTGTAAAGACAAGTATCACCGGTTCGATGGCCGGCCTTAGCCCACTTGAGTGACGTGAAGGGGCCCCAATTATGCTCCCCACTAAATGCCACGCGCTGAGAATGTTCTCAACGCTCCAAACACTCGTGGTTCAATGAAACCGGGTCAGACCGACACGGTTGTGTGAATGCATGTTTTATCCACGTACACGTGGGAGATAAAGCAGGTTTTACTTTTTATTTGTATTAAAGGTATCTCGAATTAGGAAATAGTGAACGTGCCGACAGAAACCGTTAGCTTTCCGACCGATCGACCTTTGCCTGATGTGGACACAAAATAAGAGGTAAGCAAGTAATAGGCAACAGGGCCAGGAAATATTTTAGAATTAAATTATTTAACTTCAGTGGAAACGTAGAAGAAAACCACTTCTTGGCATTTTCCTTAAGCATAAGTTCGGCTTAACTATTCTTAGAATAGAATGAATGTCATATGAGCTGTGGACTGTCCCCTTTTAAGTCTATACATATCTTTTGCTGATCGTATGAAAGCCTATGACTCGTTGCTAATGAAAAATTGGTTCATACATGCACTTTCCCAGTCACATATCTTAGTTTGAAATGATTGCGTGAACAAACATTTCATACGAAATTCTCAGTTCGGGGATTCACGTGTGTGAATACATGCGTGTCTGTTGCCACATCTATTTTGACCAAGACCAAGATCCATGAATTTACGACGCGACGTCTGATTTGAAAACAATTGCTTAAGTATTAGGCAAATTCCCGAAAACTAAGGCCAGAATCAAGTAAATTCATATTTATTTTGTACTAAAATCCAACGCCAATAGTTAGGTAACCTAAAGTAAACATTAATAAATTTGAATTTGTTCCGTAAACTTAATTCAATCTAAATGGTCGGTCATACTTGGAGAAGTTATGGAGTGAGGATATTACATAACAGCATGGTAATTATTACGCAACGCATGCTAAACGCCTGCCACTGAGTAACGGTTCACTATACACGCTGCTGAGAAGATATGAAAGGCTGCTGGTACGAACTGGGTTTGAATCCGGTACAGAATATTTGATCAATAGTACAAAGCTGATTATGTTTACCTTTTTGGGGTGATTGTTTGTTTAAAAATCCAATATAGACAAAACATCAGGACAAGCAGGAGTCATCAGTTTGTAGTTGCAGAATGTACTCAACGAGTGTCAACTTAAGTTGAGGTTGTGATGAATTCAGTGGACTTTTGGATATTAAACCAGAATCGAAGTATTTAAAGATTTTTCAATATGCTATTGAATATTGAAAAATACATACATACACTTTAAGTAACAAAAATACATAACGCTTGCGAGCAGTTATAGCATACTAAACGTTACTGGTAGGTACGTACGAAGATAACAGTTTACCTTGAAACATGTCCTGCGTACAATGTTTCTAAGTACTGGTACACACACACCAACATACGCATGTACCAATGTCTGTACTTAGATACAACTTGAAACAAAGGAAATCAACAAATTCGAAACAGCAGATATTTGTAAAAAAAAGATTGCCTTATCAAGCGCACAGTTACAAGGACTTTAAAGAAGTAAAACTGAAGAAGCTGTAACGTAGTGCTTACTCAATGTTGATTAAAAGGCATAAAGACTAACTAGTTCTACACTATTCAAGACATAGAAGAACGAACCAGAAAGAAGTAATGTTCACTGATTTCCCTGTAAATGCATAACTTCTCCAGCGCAGAACACAATGCACTAATAGCCTATTATGTTGTTTATGTACGCAAATTCATACTTAGTCGTGGTTATTATAAAAGTAGGTGCTGTGTGGTAATGAGTCATGTTTAACCTTGGCAAAGACAAAGAACGCACTATTGTGCGGGACAAAAACAGTATTGCCGATAAAAGTATACCTAAACAGGTAACAAACGACGTGATCAGCGTTCGAATTGTGTTCGTGGAGCGCCACACTTTTCGCAAATTAATAAAGGAAACAGACGCGCCGAGGACAAAGGAAAATAGTACCCATAACGCCAACCTGTGTTAGTATCTGAGTATCCACATAAAAAGGCCAATAGATAGTAATATTAATTGATCTGATAAATACTACGTTATCAGTTAACGTCTGACTGATGACGAGATATTACGAAGTTTCATATCAGCTTTTAGGCTCATATGAGTTTTATTAGCATCCCAATCCACGCGAGGTTACGTCGTACGTATGATTAGAATTTCACTAAAAAAAAAATGACAAGTATGTATAAAAAAGCCAAGAAAATCTAGTAAAAATATGTCAGCCAGTCTAGGCCTCTCTTAAATCTATCATATATAAGGAATAAAGAAATGGTATAGCAGAACTACCATTATTATACCTTCACCCTAACTCCACCCACCACAACTATGTACAATTTCAATACTGAATTTCTTGTATGAATAGTTTTTCTGTGTATCTTCTTTAAGTACCTGAGACCGTCTCGTCTTGATATATTATCAGAATAAACAGCATAATAGCATTCGATGTATTTCCATAAAAATGTGTAATGTGCCTTGAAGTGGTCACATACAATAGATGATTAGGTAAGTGGCTATAGTGAGTTACCGGCGGCGGAACGCTTGCTTTTGCCTCTGCTCGTGCAATGTCATTGTCAAGGCCGCGCGATAAGGCATTCGTCACATCGCCACGTTTAATTGCATTCCAGCGATATCGCGCATTGCATCATCGCAACGTGATGTTGGTGAAATGTGATTTTAACTTCCTCGCAAATTATCTACGGTCATTTTCTTTGCTTCACAGATTAGACACGGTGGTAGCGAGCACTCACCATCATATGATCCACAGGTTTTCATAATTATAATATTTTTAAGTTTTTCCTGCGTTAGAGAACATAATTTTCCTAGGATTTCCATTTTGTAATCGTTGACAAAGAATATTTCTAACACAACTACGAAGGGAGAAGCAAAACACCATAATTCTCTATCTTGTCTATCCTGAGTTCTGATCTTCCGTGTGATTTACAGAATAAATCATCGATTTTATACAATTTATTTATACTGCAAGCTCAGTTTGGTATTTGCAACATACCCCAGACCCCTCATGAACCATGAGTATTCTAAGCAGAAAACAATTCACATAATAATTATCATCCACCAGAATTTTCCTGAACATTTAGTACTGCCCTTACGTCTTAAAACCTATAGAAGAACATGATGCAAGTATTTTATAAACATTCGACATCAGGAACGCTATACACACAGCAAAACTGCCGTCGCCAGGGAGGGGACGCAGTAGCCTGCATTAATTGTCAGGGCAGGGGGCGAGCTATCGACCAGCTCCCAGCTAGGCTACGTGAACGAGTTGCAAAGCGTTTATTGATATTCTCCGCGACTCCAGCCACTCGCCATTACCATTGTAAATGTACTTGGGCGCGTACTCGAAGGCTTTGCACACATTTTTACCAATGGATTAAAGGAGATGGCTAAATGACTGACCCAGGCATAATAACAAGAATACGAATTTCACGCTAACCCGTATCATTTAAATATTCACTTATGAATTATTTTGTGTTTAACTAATTCTTATAACTTGGTGAACAAAAATTAACAAAAAATAAGTTTCATATTTGATTTTTTTCTGTTGTGGTTTGACATGACAACACGGAAGTAGGTACTGCAAGCTATTATTAGGACATTAGTTTCCCCGAAAATCAAATCGAAATAATTAAACGAACATCAATTTTTAATAACGGTAATATAATTTTCTGTAACCAAATAATTGTAAATGTTTTAATCGACACAAAATATATATTTTGTATAAGATTGCACAATCTTACTATATATTTTGTGTCTGTCCTTGGTTACTTTGTGTTCATTATCTAGTATAAGCAGAATTGTTTACCTATCTACCTCATATATAAATAACTTTCGGCTCAGGTACATCAAACGCCTTGGTAAAAGTTCAGAGCAAGTTGTAGTTTGAAGTTTTTTGTAACGTTGTTTGACGTAGGAACGCTACTTTATTTTCAGGATTGCGCAGATATGCCAAGTTTCTGGACCTTCTTAATTACAAAATATCAATTTTTAATTATGCGGCTTTATTTATTGCTAGGTACCATATTTATACAATATTTATTTGTACGGGTTACGACGTCCATACTTTGGTTTAGCCATGTCCTTTCCTACAGTTGACTGACTTGAGTGTGAAGGTTATTCTTAAATAACTTAATTAAACTGTCTTAATAGCCTCTAGGGCCTCGGGCTAAACATACATAACTTTATTTTTTTAGTCTCAATCTAATTATGTATTTTCAACTCCGCAAGGCCTTCTATATAGACCGGATTGCCAATTTGAGAAACAGTGATTATATTAAGCGGAGACGCGAAGTTGAAGAGAATCGGAAGAGTATGAAAGTTTTCTATATATTTTTTACAAGAAGCATAGACAGATAAACAAGTAGATAATACCAATGGATGATATTTCAAAGAAAACAGTTCTTAAATCAGATACCATCACATATTGAAGGAAGAATAGGGTAGATGACAATATTTTAATTTAATGCCCCTCTTGCATTGGTTTAACTCAAAGCCTCCTTATAATTTTTTTAAAACATTATATTATATATACGTATGTTTTGCTAATTTCAATACAAAAATCTTTGACAGAAACTCTATAGAAATAATGTTGAAAATTAATCTAAATCCAAAGATTTTGGATTCAAATCGGTTATTGAAATCTGCAGTTAGGGAAACAAATAGGTAGTACTTTGAAACATATATTGATTCAAGTGATAGTTTCTAATATCATACGCCATTTTCTTTTTATTATGCGTTTAGTAATCGCTAGCACTTTTATGGTACCTTCACCATTTCTTTTTCAATTTCTTAGTATTTTTATCTGATTGAAGTAAATAACATCATTTAAAAATACCGCAACGGAACTAGAACTTAATTAATATATCAAAATAAGCAAAACTATATAAAATATTATTATGACAAACTATAAATATAATACAAAAAGAGCATTACGTTCAATGCCTCCTGTGAGGATTGAACTCACGACCCCTGGTTTACGAGACCAGTGCTCTACCACTGAGCTAAAGAGGCGATGCGGAAAGTTGCGAAATTCCAGACCCTGTTACGCGATGTTTTAATTTGAAGTAATGTCGATTTTTGCTTTGAAAATATTAAACTTATGATGTTAAATAAGGGTAAAGTAAATACGTAGTGTATTTATAATAATGCGCATTAAATTGTATACACGTCAATTATTACACATAAGTACATTATGTGTTGTTTGTTGGAAATCATGTGGTTGAAATCAAAGACCAACTTAACAACCCTTTTTTTTTGCTTTATCGCAGTCGGTTATAAAGGGGTTCGTTTTGTGTGATACTTACCTAAAGTAGGTAAGGTAAGTGAAGCCCTTTACAAGAGGGCAATAAATAATTTAGATTATTTACCGAAATAAGTTTATTTCGACTTACCTATTCTCCACCTGTCCAGTGTCTGCAACAAATAAATAAACGTAAAAATATTTTCATAGCAAAAATAATTGCCGAAACCCGGGATCGAACCAGGGACCTTTAGATCTTCAGTCTAACGCTCTCCCAACTGAGCTATTTCGGCTTGATAAACATTGTGTGAAATGTTGCAATACTTGTTTAATGTCACAAAAAAATAAATATTACAATTTTTAAATGAGTATTGTTAAATTATGTGCTCGTGTATGTCAAACCTATCACACAATTGCAATATGTATGCATTTTTATCAGTAAGTACAAAGTTACTGAAGAGTTAACTTACTCTAAGGTACATAGCGCCCTCTAGTCATTTGTGCAGGAACTAGCAACACAGCAGTTTAATATAGATGGCGCTGCTGGTTACTGCTTATTTAGGCATTTCTATGTTATAGGCTATTTACAGAAATTAGGAACTTATTATAAGTTCCTAGTTTCTGTTTTAATCTCATAACTGAACTACTAATTTTTCTTAGGTCAGATTTGAATTTACAATTAACTCTGATAGATGGCGCTACAGTCAGATTTTTAAAGCATATTTTAATATACCTAGAGGAGACTACCCAGTGAAGACTTTTATTTATTATTAGTCATGATAATATGCTACTTACTTGTATCAGTCTTTTTGGTGTAATTGAGTAACAATCATACACACAAAAACTTTCACATTTTTAATATTAATAAGATTAGTCCCATGTAAAAGGGGGTGAGTCTGTTACCATACAATTCTTACTAGAATATAAGGTACTCACCATGATCTGCAGCCGGTTCAAGTTGAGCCTGCACAGCCTTGTCCTCCACCATATTCCCGACATCGTCCAACACTACACCACACTTCTTATACAAACTACTTCGCAGCCTCATCAACTTCTCAGTCTCTTTGTAAGCTTTTATTTCATCCTGGAACAAAAACATATTACTTTTAATGTCACCCATTTTAGAAATTAATGTAAACAATTTATTTTTCAATGGGTTTCATGTGATTTTTAGTTCACTTATACATAAATTACTTCATTCAATTACTTACACGTAAATTAAGTTTATTGTTCAAGAATATCTTATTAAACTTTAAAGTATCAAGTACACTTAACTATCAATAAGAAACAATAAAATTACTAAAAACCAAATTGTTTTTACCCTTAAATCCTTCAAATGTGTATGGGATCTACTGGAGAAACACTCTCTTAATGGTGTATTGGACCACTTTTCCTCATTGCTTTCTAAAACAGAAGGAGCAGATTCCTGCACCCGAAAAGACGAAGACTTTTTACTTGATTCCCTTGCCTTGGAGAAGTTAGAGGCCACACGAGGCGGACAGTCTGCCAAGTTCATAGATGTGATAGTCTTACGAGGCTTCACCACATACGTCCGTTTTAGTTTCTGATGACTTGATTCTGGTTCATAGTCATCTAAGTAAGTTGGAAGTTCATTAAAGATTCCCGAGCTCACATTAGAACCAGTTGTTTTCGCGCCAACTCTTACAGATGACGGTATATCATGGCGTGTCACAGTTGAACTTAATCTTACGTTAGATTGTGACTGACTATGAAGACGAGACATCACTCTTTCATATCTTTTTTTACGACTTCTGAGAGCAGTATTCATTATTTTTAAAATTATGCCGGGACTTAGAAATCTCGTTGTTTTGCAAACAAACAAGTTTGACACTAATGACAGTTTTTTTTAATGACGTTTCAATTTTTTAATGTGTAGACGAAATTCCGTAATGGGATACAAGGATTTTTAACAGTGTAATCAATTTCTAAATGATTTATCTAACAAATAATAAATTGATCTTGAATTTTTCGCTGATCATCACTTTTAGTTGCCATTGAATCATTGGAGTCGGTTTGATTTTTAAAGAAAAGCACGTGTTGAGTTAAAAAGGTAAAATGGTTTTTCATTCACCATTTTTTATACAAAAATATTGAATTGTTATGAAATATGAAAACATAGTGAAATATACAATAAATGCATAAATCAAAGTTAGTAGAGTTGTTATGATTTTGAATGGAAAAATGTATTATTGATTAGTATCATTTGAAATTTTATATTATTTGATATTTTGGAATGTATAAAGATGCCATTAAGAGCTTACAGATTTCTTCATTTCAGTAGATGTAAATAATACACAGTATTTATACAATTTATTTATTTTCAAAGCACTACTAACAATCCTTACATTTAAATGCTAAATGCTAAACAAGACTTTGTTTTTAAATTGATTTTCTTATTGGAGTATGTTTTCTAATTTCCTACTAACTCATTATGTTTCACATCATAAATTTGCTTAGCTTCATTTTGATATTCTTCACAAATTGCATTGATTTGCTTAGATACATTAAATGCTACATCTTCAGATACACTGCTTTGTTTCTTAACCTTTTTAATAAAGTCTGCTTGAACATCCTTTACTGAATCTCTACATTTTATATACAATGCCTTGGCATTCTTTGCCAGTGCCTCTCGGTGTTCTTTTGTGACTTTGGGTACTGGAACATACAATGTGGTGCCGTCTTGCTGAGGATTCAAATTGAGGCCAGAGCTTTGTAAGGCCTTTAATGCATTTGGTATGGCCTGAGGAAAGGAAGCAAAGTTGATTACTATAGTTTTAGGATTCTTGCGGACTATTTGAGCAAGTTCCTGTAATTCATAATCTTTGCCTTCAAATTTCACCCTCAACGATTCCATAGAACCCGTGGTAGATCGTAAAGACAGATTCTTGGCAAAATCTGCCTTCATTCTTTCTATAGCTGCATGGCACCTTTCCTTCATCTTATCCACTGGCACAACCTCATTTATTGCCGCAACGTTCACCTCTACCTTAGCTCCTTTACCTTTCTTGTCCTTCCCTTTATCTTTACTCTTAGCATAGTTTCTTACAACAGTAAAATTCACCACATTTGCATAAATTGCTCGTTCGTTACGACTTACGACATTTTGTGGATTGGTTCTTAAGCAGTTCACTGCAGGAATAATAATTCGTTGTAGTATCCTAGTACCCATTGCTCATTTAAAGTGCTTATTTCGAACAACAGAAATGTATAAATAAAGTGCACACTACAACATTCTAAAGATAACCTCAACTTTTGCAAGACATCTGTCAACTGACTATAAAATTTGACAGAAGACAGCTGATAGCAGCATAATACGAGCTTTCCGATCTACGCAATCTACGTAACTGTGATTAAAAGCTTTAAAAACCCATAAAATCTTAAATTTTAAAAAAGAAAAATATTTGATTGTTTTTAAATCTGAAATGAAGCTGATTTCTATTTTAACAATTTTAAATGTTCTTTTATATGCTGTTCTTTAAGATTTACGTTTTGATTGAAATTGTGTTATGACGCTTGACAGTTGACAGACAACGGATTGACAGATGTGGACGGCGGTCTAAGTTAAAAATGTCTGTGTTATTTCGAAGTTTAGTAAATAAAGGAAAGAAACATTTATTTAAGAAATTATTAAACTCTAACCAATCTACATGTAGATGTGTCTTTTTTCGTAAATATTCAGGTAAGTAACTGATGGCTATATTAATGAGTAGTTGTTATGAAGGTAACTTAGAGGTTATGTATTGGTTCTAGGCAGTGAAAAGAGATTTCTGTCATTTGATGAAATTGTGGCCCAGAGGAGAGGTGAAGCTAAGCGGAGTATCGTAGTACAAGTCAATTCGGAGGCATCATTCAAGGAATTATACGGTTACTGCTCAAAGTATGCTACCATCAAAGATGTACATCATTACAAAAATAGTAACGACGAGGTATTTGGTCTAATAATCTGATTTAATTATTAATATTATTAAATAGTCATTATCTAATTGAAAAACTTATTTATTTTTAGCACTTCATGCTCATTGAATTTGGGTCAGAGGAAAGCCTGCAAGATGTGTTACGGTCATGCAGTACGCATCAGAAAGATGTGGACATTATGGCCCTGAACTCTCCGTTCCTATGGTTTCGTGCATCTAATGGGAGGACTGAAAGCTATGCGACCCCCGCCACAGTGCTGGCATCTATTAATGGGATAGAGCAAGTGGACGAAGACAAACTGTTCAAGGACCTAGTGGAGTGTGACACAGTATCAGATCAGATACAGTTGTTGTATGACAGAACTAGGCTGAATGACTTGGGGGCCCGGTTGAGGTACATGGTGGCTAGACAGGTAAATTGTCATTTTATATATTCTACAATATTACTGACTAAAACTGCCTCGTGGGTCGAGTGGTCGCAAGTGCAATAGCCGAGAAAAAGGATCTCAGGTTCGATTCCCGAGTCGGGCAAAGTATTACTGGGGTTTTTTCGGTTTTTTCGATATTTTTTCAGTAGTATAGCATGAAGTCTGGAATTGTGTCCAGGATATGGCAATAGGCTCACCCCCTATAACATGGGACTTATATTACAAATGGTGAAAAGTGGGTGTACATTGTATAGCGGCTTTACGTGCCGTAATGTGCACCTCTGCCTACCCCTTCGGGGATAAAAAGGCGTGACGTTATGTATGTTATGTATGTACAATATTACTGTTAATCATTCATAACTTGCTGAGATATAAACAAGTAATATATTATTTTTGGTTTTAGATTGAATGTATGCTAGAGAGCCTCTATGCAAATGTGGCTGTGAGGCCATTTGGCTCGTCCATCAATGGTTTTGGAAAAATGGGATGTGACTTAGACCTTGTTTTGACCAATACACTGACAGATGAAATGGTAAGCACGACACTGCTTGAACATTTTATTATTGTTTATTATAGTGAGGATTCTGTATACCAGGTATTATCAATCTATTTTCTGGTCCACGGAGCCACCAAGGACCACTTTTTAGTCATACTTGGTAGGATAGGGATCAGTACTGTTACTACTTTTTACTGCTGTATATTTGGAATAACTTTTTATTGTATGTGGCAAAACTTTGTACTGATATTTAATGAGGTTGGGGTTACTACTACCTGGCAGTGGCTAGGCAGTAGGCGGTGGCTATCAATTCCCGCATGGAACAAATGAACAAAGGCCCTTTCTAGCCCCAGATTAAGGTCATTCCTATGTCAATATTCCACTTGTGTTACTTCTGAAATAAACTGAGAGCTGGGGACAAATAACAATGTTACAGTTCAATGAAATAAATTGTGTGTGTGCAGATGAAGGCGGGGTCTCGCCTGGTGTACCAGGACAAGCGCACGGAGGGGTCCCGCGCGCCGTGGGCGCGGCACATGCAGTGCGTGGCCGACCTGCTGGAGCTGCGCGTGGCGGGCGCCGCGCGCGTGCAGCGCATCCTCAACGCGCGCGTGCCCATCGTCAAGTTCGCGCACCACTACACCGACCTCGAGTGCGATCTCTGCTACAATAACATGTCAGTACCATATTTCAAGCAAATAAACCCATCTATCTTCATTCATTCATTCATTCATCCAATCTTCTTCACACAAACACATGTGAATGGCGGACTTAATGCCTTAAGGCCTATCTGTACATCTCTTAATTGAAAATACTTGCATAATACTTAGTGACTGGAATATGCATTATGCATTCATCTTCTCCAATTACTGCATCCAGAACAGGAATACAGAACTGTATTTTGTTACTCAATTATTTTTTTTTAAATTCTAGGTGAAAATTATTATAAAACACATTATTTAGTCGAATCTTCTCACATTACAGGTCTGGGGTGTACATGTCAGAGTTGCTATGGTTATTCGGTTCCCTGGACGACAGAGTGCGGCCGTTAACGTTCGCGGTGCGTCGCTGGGCGCGTGCCGTGGGTCTCACAAACCCACACCCAGGACGATGGATCACCAACTTCCCTCTCACACTGATGGTGCTATTTTTCCTACAGCAGAAAACTAACGACGGACATGTGCTGCCCACTTTGAAAAATCTTGTGAGGCGAGCCGGTTAGTACCCAATTGACAACGTTATTTTATTATCTTGTTAGTTTTAAGTCAAGAATACACTAGCTAGGAGATAAATGTCTTGCGACACTTGCCACTAGCGATGTTGGGTGAAGTTGAAGTAGCACGACTTTACCGGACTTAGGTCGACATGTCTGGCAACATCAACGACGCTGTGGACATAAGTCGCGCGATGTTGCCATATATGCCGGGCGAAATTCACTGGTTTCATTTGCGCCGCGTGCACTTCGCCGATACATGTCGTGGGACATTTGTCCATTAGTGTATCATTAAATTGTAACGGAAAGTTCATAAGTTCTGTAGATTTAACAATACGATTATGTATTATATTTCTAATTACAGGCAAAGAAGACATTCGAATAGCAGAAGAGAATCTCAACTGCACATTCCTACGCGACATGAACAAGCTGCCGTCGGAGTGCTACGCGCAGAACAAGGCCAACCTGCAGACGTTACTGCTGCAGTTCTTCGAGTTCTACTCACAGTTCGACTTCAAGGAGAAAGCGATATCCATCAACGAAGGCGCGTCCATCAGGAAACCGAACTCCTTGCCTTTATACATCGTGAACCCGTTGGAGCAGGCGCTCAATGTCAGTAGAAATGTCAGCTTCGAAGAATGTGAGCGACTGAAAGCTGAAGTGAGGAATGCCGCGTGGCAGCTGGAGGCAGGCATGGACAAACAGAAGGGAGACGACTGGGGACTGCTCGCGCTGGTAGAAAAGAAAACTACGCGAGGACTGAAGAAATTACTCCGTGTCGGAAACTCTCATAGGCTAGTCTCAGTAAAGGATTTGTTTAACGATACAGATGACAAAATTCCAGAAGCTAGTGTAAAGAATAAAATTGAAAGATTAATACCTAAGACTACTCAGGAAGTAGAAAACAGTGTGCAAGAGATGAAAGATAGTTTTGTGAAAGAGAAAAAGCCACAGAAAATGAAATTTAAAAATAGTGCATTAGCTAGTGAAGTGTTCCGAATACGGAGAGACAAAATTGTGTGAAATATATTGTACTGTGTACATAGTGAATCATAGATATTATACATATTCAAGGAGACTGCCTTACCCTCTATTTCTGTGTTTTATTGCAACATTCTGTCATCTTCGCCAGTAGAAAATAGATACTGTAGCAAATATGTTTGTTAACAGTCAACACTGAAAAACCCTATCATAAGAAACTAAGACAAAAATCTGTATTCCAATCTTAGTTCTTATATTCTACTAGCCGATGACCGCGGTTTCACTCGCGTGGATTACGGACTTTGATACTAATAAAATTATCCTATGTAGTAACTTAGGCTTTGGAATACCTTAGTACATCAGCTGCCCTGCAAATAAAATTTCCGTCAAAATCGGTCCAGCCATTTCAGATATTAGCCAGAACAAACAGACAGACAAACAAAAAAATTTATAATTTATATTAGGTAGTATGCTTATATGCATGTAGTAAAAACGGGTTATTTCAATATTATGTATAAAGAGACACTAAAATTTTATTTATTAGTCTAGAATGTAGACTAATACACTAGACATTATCTACTCTAGACTAGATTGAAATCTTCTGGTATTTTTTGTGGTATAACCCGGCAAACGAACAGACGAATTACCTGATGGTAAGCAATCGTCACCGCCTATGGACAACCCAAAAGGCGCGGCGATGCCGGCTTTTTGGAATTTAGGAATTTAAGGGTTGTTGAGGATTCGGGGATTGGGAAGACTGGGAAGGGTTAACCTCACTCACACAACGCAAACGTTGTTTCACGTCGATTTTCTGGTAAAATAAAAAAATTGTTTTTGTAAGCCGGCCAAGTGCGAGTCGGGCTCGCTCATGAAGGGTTCCGTAAAAGCAAGTAGATGACATAATATAAAAGTTGTAAAATAACTTGGTTTTACATAGTGTTTGTATGAACGACAAAGTTATATTTGCGGTTTTTGAAAATGTTTTATTTCTTAAAAACTAATAATGATATCTCGTTCAAACCAATTTTCGTTGTTAGTTTCCATTGAAATCTACAGCATATATTTTTTTCAGTTTTCTCACTCTCTTATTTTAAAAGTTAGAGGGGGGGACACATTTTTCCACTTTTGACGAAAAGTGGTTTTAGAAACCTTAATGTCTTTTTTAAAGACCTATCCATTAACACCCATCACGGATATGTAAGCTGAAAAAAAATTTTTTTTTAATCAGTTCCATGTGCCCCCTTTAATTTTTAAATTTATTAATTTTTATTCAAAATTCTAATAGCGGTTACCAAAATACACCATCTTACAAAGTTTCAACTATGTAGGCCCAACAGTTTCGGAAATAAATGGCTGTGACATACGGACATACGGACGGACGGACGGACAGACGGACAGACAGACATGACGAATCTATAAGGGTTCCGTTTTTTGCCATTTGGCTACGGAACCCTAAAAAACAGTACACTGTCAGTATCATTATATTTTATTAACTTTTTGTCCCATTTTAAAATGTCCTGTATAGATATCATGAAAGTATTTTAAAAATAGATATTTTAAATAACATTTTTTACGCTAACTAAATACCTATTTATTTATTTAGACAACCAGTAGCTGAGAACTAATAAAACCGTGCTGTTCATCAATAAACAATTGACTGGAATGACTCTTCAAATAAGGATAGATAAGAGCTTCAAAAGACTTAGCGAAAACGGACAGAATTGATATAGGCCTATAATTAGAAATTATTTCTTTGTTACCACTCTTGAAAATGGGCACCACTTTAGCAACTTTCCAAGCAGTCGGGAATATACCCGTTGTCATGGATTTATTTATAATGATAAACAAAGGAAGACTTAAAGACATGGCGCACTTTGATACAAAGTATGGTGGAATTGCGTCGGGTCCGGCACCTTTGTGAGTGTCGAGTCCCTTTAAATATTTTAGGATATTTTCATGACTGATATATATGTTGCCAATACAATTAATGTTTGATGGATAAGCAGTTGGTGTTATGATATGATCTGATGGTTTAATATAAGTGGAAGAGAAATACGATGCAAATAAGTTGCATGTGTCTGTTCCATTGGAAACACTTATGTCATTTAATACCATGGTTTGCGGAATCTCAACTGTGCTGCAACGCTTATCCTTTAAGTAACTGTAAAAAAACTTAGGGGCTCTCTTAATGCTGTATTTATCTTAAATTACTTGTACTTGTAACGGAACACTAACGTTCGTGATTAAAAGGCTCTTCAGCTGTGGACAGTTTCAGCTCTTACGGAATATCTCCTTAATGTAAATTATTGCAGCGCAATAGGTAGGATATGTGTACATACTGTACATATTTACAATTTTTTTACATAATTGACAAACCAGCTAACTCCTTATGAGCAAATTTTTCAGGAGACACTTAAAATTCTATCATATTTTTTGTTTCATACTATGTAAACAAAAAAAAAAAATAACTGACCAAATGTGGAGTTGGCTGGTTTGCCAATTAAGGTATCGATATAAATATTATCTAACATTTTTCTAACACAATACAATTATTACGTGGCAGTATCACGTAACTTATCAACTAGTAATTGTATCTTAGGGTTGAGCGCCTCGCTTCGTGGTAGCTTGTGTCCTGTGGCCATTTTCTTGTACATTTCCACGTTGTCCTTGCACAGTTTCTGGAAAGTTCCTTCATACTCTGGCCTGCTTATGATTTCCAGCAGCTTGGAATTATTTACTTTATGTTCATTTACCAGGATATCAGCGCACGCTATTGTCCATATACTTTCTTCTAGGAATATATTGTACCTCTCGTTCTGGTCGAACACTCGACACTATAAATACAAATTATAAATTATTAATTCGATAAGGCAACTATTTTGCATGATGAAGACTCCGGTAACTCAAAAAAACAGTTTTTTGGGAAATAAAGAAAAACTGATATTTCTACAAAAGAAAAGATATCAAAAATCTAACTATTAAGCGCCATTTTTTTCAAAATGGTGGACGATATTGTTACGTGAGTTATATGTCCGTGTAGGTACCCGATACGAGGATTTGAAAATGCCATTAACTCAAAACGGGCACTTTTTGAGTTACCGGAGTCTTCATCTAGGGGTGCGAATTTTTGTTATTTAGTCGGCTCTAGTTGGCCCGGTCCAACTAGTCCGACATAATAGGGTAGATGACTAATTTTTATTTTAATCTTGTCGATAATTCTAAAATCTTAGACACGTGTTTTTATAATTTCTTACGGAAACAAATATTTTCGAAGATATACAGATTTGAAATATCGCGTGACGTCACTTCTAGGTACATTTTATACGTAGAAATAACGTATTTTCTCCCACTCCTAAACTTTGATTCGTTTTATCTAGGTTATATCATTTAAAATATGTGGCTAATATTTTTTCAGTACCTAACTGACGGACTAATTAGATCTTTAATTTTTCTACCCCGTCATCATTCTTATTAACATTGTACCTGTATATGTTTTATTCAATAATATTTCCCAAAAGTAAGATTAAAGGATACTTACAGAAAAAAAAATATTTAGGAAAAAGGTAAAAGTTTAGATAGGAAAAGTGTAGTAACCTCATCGCTGACGTCATCTGCCACGACGACGACGGACTGGAAGTCCAGCAGCGCGACGAGCGCCAGCAGGGAGGCGCCGGCCGCGCGCACCGCGCCCAGTACCACGCGCGCCGCACGGCTCGGGGTCACGCGCTGCTCCGCCGACACTACGCCCGACACGCGCTGCCGGATCACCTCCTCGTCATCTTCCAGCAACGTTATTATACTCGCCCATAATGTCGCCTGCAGCTCAACTGAAACCAATCCGTTATCCTCATATAATAAAATGCTAGCTACTAGCTCTGCTTCCGGTCGCGGTTCGATGATTTATAGTTAGCCTATAGCCTTCCTCGATAAATGCACTATCCAACACAAAAAGAATTATTCAATTCGGACCAGTAGCTCCGGAGATTAGTGCGTTCAAACAAACAAACAAACTCTTCAGCTTTATAATATTAGTATAGATTATCATAAAAATAAGTTTTAAATTGTACAGTTTGAAGATCGTATCGCTTACATTGTTCAGCCGCAGTCAGTTGCCTGGTATCCATCTTGAACAGTTGGTAGTTCCTCTCTATGAAGCTGACGGCTACCTTCCTAGTGCTCTCGCAGTTCTCGGCAGAGCTGCACTCGTACACAGTGCGCACCACGTCCAGCACCACACGGCTACATATACTCCCTGCCTGTATTCTCTCCGACACAAAGTTTACCAGACTTTGCAAGTACACGTGAGTCAGGGTTTCATACTCTGTCTGAATGCAGTCAATCAACTTCTCTATGACCATATCATCAGTCACAGTAACCCCTGTTTGGTATTTGGTCTCTATGATATCGCGCTGTGTGTTCCCCTCAAGTACTAAGATCTTCAAACTTTTTTCTCGACACTCCATGTAGTGGCTCTTCAGAACATCACACAGTAGTTGGATGTAGTCCTTATTTTTGATTTCTTTCAGAGTGGATGGGTCAGCTATTGATACAAGATGTTCATGGAACATGTTATTGTCGGGTTCCAACTGTTTATGAAGTATGAGGAGGTAGTTTAGAGCCGTGAGTATGACTTCGTAGGATTTGTGCTGTAATGCTCTATGCACCAGGGTGCTCTGGTCTGCGACGTGGTACCGGGTCGCCAATATGAGGTACAGGTACAAAGCATTCGCCAGGCACACATCCCGACCTGCACTGATAGCCGTCGGCAGCGTGTCAAATATCAGCGTGTGAAGATGTGAACAGATTTCATTTATAATGTCTTCTGGTGCAGTCGGGGACCTGGAAAATAGAAATAGCTTATTAAAGCATTGTGCGATATGATTTCAATACATAACTGAATGTGAGAATCAGGATTATCGCGGCTGAATTTATCTCTAAACAAGTCAGTAGTAACTTAGACATATTTATGCTATGAAAAAATACAAATAAATATTTCAAAGATTGATTGCAAGATAAGATGGAGATGCAATATAATGCAATGCAATTTATAAATTTAGCCTTTTACATAATAGTATACGAGGTCTATATACTCCGTGGTACTCCATGCGCATAATATAAGTATTTTTTTTATGAAATAGGGGGCAAACGAGCAGACTGGTCCACTGATGGTAAGCGATCAGCGCCACCCATGGACACCCGCACCCGCAGCACCACAGGAGTTACAGGTTAATAATAATAAGCTTAGACATAACTAATAAGTTAATATGTAAATAGAATATGCAATAGTCGCTCTTGTAGTCTGTGGAACGTTCCACTCTAAAGCCTTGTTCTAAAGGCTTTTTTACACGTTCCATAAATCGCATCGGTACAAGACAGTGAGTAATACAACCTTGTGACGCGACCACAGGTAAAGAGTAACGCCTACAAATTAACGCGAGTCCGCTCCGCCCACAGGAAAAAAAACTAGAGCCGCAAAAAAGAATTACCTATAGGTAACATGATTGTCTTTTCACATTGCGAACATTGTTCATCAAAGTCATTGGTAATATGCTCTAAGCAGTAACGTCCTGTGATGGTACCTAACAAACAATCGCACAAACACAACAAACATGTGCAGAGTTCACTGATTTCGGAAGTAAAAACAACAATACGGTGGCTTATACATTATTATGACAAAACTTTTTCAAATATAGTCGCTATAGGTACTTTAAACATCAAAGCTTTAAAACACGAATCTGGAGAATATTTCCAACTTTACCAGCTTTATAATATTTACATAGTAAACACATCAGTTCGAAGAGGTAGCGAACGTGACCCCCGAATGTAATATGAGCAATTAAAAACGTTTACGTACATAAGTACCGTCTGTATAGTCAGTGGTCAATAATTGCGTTTGGTCAGCACAGTGTTGCAGGATAAGCGAGTATCGCCTCCCACTCGAGCAAGCGGCGCGCGCGCAACGCCTCACTCCGATCACAGGTCCGAGTGGCGTGGCCGCACCGCCGCCGTGCGAACTGCTACCAGTCAGTGAAGTGCTAGTACAGTGTGGACTTTCAGTTGTGATATTGTGATACTCAGGTGGGTTTACGAATCATCGGCCATACAGATACATAATTAGTGCTTTAATTACATGGTGCTTTCAGTAAAAGTGATCGATGCTTACGTCTCTAATACCCTACGTCGCAATTCGAGATCCTCGTATTCAGTTTCTATGTTTCCGAAGAGTTTCAATCGGACTATGATTTAAACAATGGAATACTTGCATTATAGTAAGGATTTGATTGTCACATTACCTTGCCCCTCAAGTGAAGTCAGAATATCTGCATATGATGTGTCTAGACGACAAATTAAAAATGCTCACGATGATATTTTCGAGTTCGAGGCGCTATGCCGTCTGCGAGTATTTTTTAATTTGACACGAGGAGAGAAGTCTACACAAGACTGGTTAGACAGAAAGCATTCTAATAACTGTCTAATAAGATATCTAAGAACCTCCTCTTTCTTTAAGTCGGTAAATAACTAACAACAAGGCGGCAACAGTTATCCAGGTGTGGTGTAGGTTTCTACATTTTACACAATTCGTCACTATGACTCTCTACCTAACTAAGCTAAGGACAAACTGAGTTGAAGGTAATCGAAGTGAATCGGAATGACAATCCTTTCTATCGTGAGTACTTGCTTACTGTTATCAAAACTCAATATTGTCGATGTACACATTTTATGTACTGAACGATCTGTTCAGTATATATGGAATAATTGGTTGGTGACCGTGACACACTGTTTAACTGCACAAAACATATGTGGGTGTAAACACAGAAAAGAGATCATCACATATGCTGGCTGTCCAAGCCCTCAACAAGGTCGGCAGGGGTGACGTCATCATTATTACGATGACGCAGGACATGTGGGTCGGTAAACCTATAGCGGGAAGCTGTGCCTTATAAGCTGTAATTGATTAAGTGGTAGGATAAACGCGAGGAACACACTACAGTAATGCCAGCGAAATGGACGCATCCGGCGATAGTATAAAAATACATGTTTTAAAGTACACGCAAACATAGTACGTGTTGTAATTACATCCTTTTCGCAACGGTAAAGGGTTGCATTTTGAATGCAAATTGATTCTTAATGATTCAGCGGAAGGAATAGGGATGATCTTCGTTGAAAAGCGAGACAATTGGCCATTTAAGCTGCAGAATGCATCGTCAATCGTATGGTGTAGGTTTACAAACGTTCGTTAAGTAGGGCTACTTCGCGAAACTCAAAAGCTAGTTTTCTTTAGAAGGATAGGAGCTAATTTATGTAGAATCAATGGAAGTTATCCTTTGATTCTTTTCTTGTTACGTACTATTTAAAATAATCACAACTTTCGCTATCAAAGATAGAACCCCCATGTTAAAGAAAATGATTGAATATGAATAGAGACCAATGAGGTGAGAGACAAGCTATGACCTCAAACTGACCTCTGTACTTCTATTAAACCAGTGACAAGTAGGTAAGTACTCATTGGAAAGTCATAGACAGAGGGCGCTACTTAAAAACTGGGCTAATATTATAAATAAACACAATACTTGAGAAAAATAAACAATTAAACATGATGGAGTCTAGCCACGTAATCTAAAAACTGTTGGATTATTTACGGGCTATTCGATTCACCGCGATTTATCAAAATCCATTTTGCCGTTGTAGAATCCCATCACAAATTAATGGATGTTTTGTATAACGAATGTGTACGACAAATGTTGCGTGTTCCAACCTGGTAAGGTCAGCAGACCGGTTTCTTTTATATTTATCTGCCAGTGAAAATACCTATTTTAATTTTATATAGAAACAGAATTTATATTCTTAGTATAATTTAGGAAGTACCCATCTGTGTACACAAATATCTACGTAGGTGGTTAATGTCTGTAGCCTTCGCGTAAGTGCAAGCAATCAGTTGACAAAGCTACATCGCAATCGATTGAATTGAACGGTATGGCAACGCATAAAATACTAATAAACACACATTAATTAAGAGCCTTATTCGAAGAATTAAATCTGGTATGTTTATTTATTCGCTGGACAGTTATTTTGACGCAGGGGACATGTTATTTCTGGGCCAAATTATAATATGGCGAACTTGACCGGTCATCAGGCATAAACATTGATGCAATCGTTGACTAATAATGACGACAACCTCGCCCACAAAACTTACCACATTACCATATACAGAACAAGTTCATAACATATATATATAGACAATCAGCTTATTTAAATTCAAATGGATGCAGTAGGTAAAGCGCTTCCGATACCGAAGCCAAGAAACGGTACCACCATATATGCAATCTATTTACAATAGAAATTAATTTATAAAACGAGTGACACTGTTTGCTAAAGACAAATAAAGCTTTGAATATATGGAAGTGTGAATACAGAGGACTTATTAGAGCCAGTACCTGTATCGGTAAAGTAGGTTGTCTAAGTAACGCGTTGCTTATTCGTTTAAATAACGCGTTGTCTCTTTTCTCAGCAATCTATTGATTTTTGTAACCAAACACTACGTAGAAGAGAAAAGGTTCCTTAAATAAAGTACCTACAAGAACGGTAGATAAGTAAATAGGAAACACAACATTAAGGCCCGACATTATACTCGTAGGTACTTACATTGCCTTTGTGACCACAATTGACACAACGAAATGTAATTTGAGCAGACATAAAAAGGCTCATTATACTGAATAATAGGTAGCGCAAGTCAGGTGAGAATGGCATTTAATTAATGATGTAAGAAAAAGTGCACAGTTAAACTACAACAGAAAAAATAACTTCAGATTTAAATATGTAAGAAAACCAATATCTTACCTACAGTTTCTCAGTTATTATTTAGATTTTAATTTAGACACATTAAAATCATAACTTGTGCCACAAAACTGCACAGATATATTACATGATTAAAACGAAATGATATCGAATTTCTAATCGCAAAAAAGGGGAAATGAAACCGTTGTTAAAATAAAACAAAGCTATGAAAAAAGTCTATCAGCTAACCATGGCGGGCAACAAGCGGAAAGCATTCAAGTCAAGTGCGAAGCTGGGATCTAAGTAAAAACATAATCGTCGGACATTCGTCGAACCGCTTCACTGGTCGGAAATAGAAATGTAAAATGATCTTATATTGCACTTGAGAGGGTCATAAATGGTAGGTACCACACGCTGATTTAATAACCATCGACCGATTTAACATCGCCAATTCCATACGCCCTTAACTCAAAATAAATCCAATCGGTTCGGTTAACAGCAAATTCCTTGGCTTCAGTTCGGTACTTAGTAAATTTTCCACCTTTTATGTCATTTGTATTAGAATTGTGGATAAAGACGTGAGGAAGAAAGCGAGGCGAACAGCAACGTCTTGTTTTTAGGGCAAAGCAAATTAGACACAAAGTTGACAAAAAGCGTCGTTCAACCGACCGTCTCGCCTGTTGAAACGCGCGTCCAAATTGAAATGTTATGTGCGGAACGGAAGACTTTTTACTATTTAGTTGGTCGAGTACCGGATGTGTGGTAATACTGACATTACTGCTGATTCTCTACACTTATTTTGACCACATATCTGTGGGAGCATCGACACCACGATACGCATCATCTTCCTGTCATGAATCCACGAGAGAATTGGTCACGTTTCATCCGTAAGCAATCTTTATGGTGATGCATACTTGAGATTGTGTACGGACACTTACAATTTCTTCGTATGTTCAACCTGAGTCAAATCTACGTAATAAAAGAAAACAAGTTCTTGATGATATTAGATGAAATTCATTAAAGAGTTTAACGGACCGTTACCGCGATGAGAGCAATCTGGTATTTCACAAACTTGTTTATTTGGTACTTTAGTTTCATAACAAAGACAAAATTTTTAACTAAATCATCGAGGTTATCTACAAGTAGGAATTTAATATTCCGCATTCCTTGGCTCATTTTATTTTAATTTTGTTATGACTGAATCATAATTCGTAATCCACAATAACGCACTTTATTGATACACCGTCAATACAAAGGCTCGTACAACGTTTATGGCGAAGCGCATGCGCAGGTCAGGGCAGTTGCATCACGGACAGGGCAGACAGGTTGCAGATATGAATGCACTGAGTTTTTATACATAGTATGTATGTCATTACCAGCATTGTAAAATTAATGAATCACTTGGCTATAAATAGAATCACCATCTTCCTGTCATACATTTCATCACTAAACATTACGTCGACTGTAATAATTTAATTTTAAAGCTTTAATTAAAGTTGGGTGGAATTAAAATGAAGCCTAATATAGGCAACAAATACGAATTTAATATTTCTATGAATATTATATTTGGTGTGGGTGGAAAATTAATGTTTATTAAATTAAATGTGTTTCATTTCTTATATGGTGCCCCGCCACTAAACCGCAGTGTACGTAACTCGTAGATATTAACTCCGCCATAACACCATTAGATATATAAAGTGTATTAATATTGGATCACGTAGTCGATTTAGTTCGCTGTTCAATTTGAAAGTTTTAGTTAATCCATTGCTCGTCATTTCCTCTGCAAGTACACCTTATGTAAGTCTATTTATAATTTCACTTATTACTATTGCTTACTGTCATTTAACATTAATCTATTTTTAATGTGAATTTCATTTTTGAAAAAAAAAAGGTACAGCTTAGCAAAAAAGAGTATGGATAAATATTGGGGTCGCTAGTATCGCTTTAAGCAACACCAGTTGTTAATTTTAATGAAATCTGTAAAAATGCCTAGCTGACAAAAAATATATCGTGGTGCAATGCAAGACACTTCGATTTTTAGTTCAAGTTGACACCGCATCAGACTCTTTTTTGTCAAGCCGTATAAACATTATACCCTGAGAAATGGAAATGTAAACATATCATTCAATTCTTAAGTACAAGAATTTTTAATAAATAAAAACAAACAACACCTAAAACGCAGGTAGTGTAAACAGCTACAGATACGTGGTCTCTATTCACAAACTTTTTAATAAAACAGTAATTTCTCGTTATTGTATAAAAAGGCGTGTCCAGCAATTAGACCGGAGCGTTGGTGAGCTGCCGCTGCATGGGTGGACCACTGGCCACTGGGCACCGTGCAACGGTAGCGTGCAGATAAAACGTGTAACTAAACCGATATAGTTGAGAAACAACGGATACGCCTAATTGTCAGCACCATTAGAGGGAACTTTTTATACGTTAGAATAATTCGTTGATGACGTGTCAGTCATTTTGTAACAACTACTTTTACTTAATGAGATAAAAGTTAAACTATTCGGTAGGTAGGTAATTATGTCAGATTTCGTCTATACAACATGTAGAGTAGACTTTAAAACACATGCGTAGTGGTAATTTAACCCGTTTCATATGCATGTGTATGTAAGATAATAAAACGTTGATTTGATCATGTAAACAAACAAAGATATAAATATAATAATTAAGCATCAAACATTTCTTTGAGTTCAATCGTGGGAAAAAATCTGTTTCTCGTTAGCCATACCGCCGCGGACGACTGCAAACCGTTAGCGTCGGCAAACTTTACGAGCGTATGAGTTTGTATCCCACATTCACACAGAGGTGGATTTAACTTAGAGAGCGCCTTAGGCAAGGCGGCCTAGCTAATTTTTCTAGCGCCACTCCATAGCCATAGGCATGCCATGTTTTGTTTTGTGAATTTATTAAAAACCTGTACATCCGTAAGTCACCTAAGGCACCTGTCTTGCACATGCTTATAAAATCACATTTTAAATTCTCATGTATTTACAAATATTTGTGTAAACTATAGATACATGTCACTTGTTTATTTAGCGTGTGAAATAAATGGTTTTCTTTCTTTCTTTCCATACCAAGCACAAAAGGGCATTCGGCTATTGATAATTGAAATGGAACGATATACGTCGATGTATGACCTCAATACACCGCTTACATTAGCACAAGAATCACTCTGACATTTAACACAAATAATCTCCAATCTCCATATGCAAACCGTCCGATGGGGGCTACTGATACATAAATGTGAGTTATTTCTTATTGACGCCGACTCTGACTCAAGTCTTACAAATATAGAAGTGATAATTCATACCAATACATGGGTATGGGCACCTACTATTATAGAATAATATTCAACTATTATTTCCTTCAAACTTTTAATAAATCGTAGCTAACCCGCCTAATTGGTGGCCGAGTTTGTTCGCATCTATTAATTAAAAGACAGGAAATGAGTGGACCCGTATTTACTAACCAATTTAACGTTAAGACTATGGAGTGTTTACTACTAACGTGTAGGTATAGTACTGGGTACAATAATATGGCCAGTCTTATCATTTTGTTCACAAAGCTCAATTTCATTAACCACAGTGATTAAGTCAGTGACTAATTGAATCAAAACACGTAATTTTGTACTAATATTGATTCATGACACATAAAATTTGCTGTTTAAATTAATTGTGATTTAATACTAACTAAAAAAAATATAATAATGTGAATATTGTTATCAAAATAAGGTACAAAATTGTTTCTTTACAAATATAAATTCAAAACGATTAAAAGGAAAATAATTAAGAATTACTTAATAAACTGATTTTACTCGTGTCTAATATTACTAATATTATAAATGCGAAAGTTTGTATGTTTGTTTGTTTGATATTCGTTCACGTCAAAACGGCTGAAAGGATTGATATGAAATTTTGTACAGGGGAGATTATAGTCTCGAACGCGGGCTGGCAGAAGCTGGTAATTAAATAAGTCGTTAGTTTACACTTCGAGGGTCTATTCACTATGATTTCCTAATGCTAAATGTAGAGTGGAAGTGAAACGCAATTAAAGTATAAACAATAAGAAAGGTCACTGGTACTTGGTGTCGGGGGACACGCCTTCGGCTATTTTTGATTTTCATAAACGATAAATGCCAAGGCTTTTGGAAGGGTGTACTTGTGTTTTGACAAATAGATGTAAAGGGCACGACGGAAGAAATACCTAATGTCTTTTATATATGTAGAGTTCAGGGCTGACTTGCCCGGATTGCCTGAAGATAATATCGAGGAATTCTTGCCCATAATCATGAAAGGCGGCCATCGTTACTTCGTTGCCGACCCTATCGTTTCATCAATCATTTTATTCTGAAGGCAAAAGTGCGGTCTGCACTACAGACCTCGCTTTTGATCTGCCAGATTATAATCTCAAATCGAGAACACGGATTACGTTAGTCCACGCACTTATCAAGATGTTAATCCTGTGTTATCATCCTTAATATCACATACTTTTCTATTTATTCATTCTTGCTTAGCAATTCGCAATGTCCAGCTACCGAGGCAAACGTACGATGTTAAAAAAACGAAAATAGATTAATGATTTAACATATTCTAAACAAAATTGTGTATCGGACGGCAGGCCGGGCATTTGTCGACCAATCAATAGCGCAGAGCCATCGGCTATTCGGCTCATGAACAGGTGATCCCGATGTGGAACACAATAGCTGGGCTCGTGTGCCGGAGCGACGCGTGATATATTGTACACTGTATGTGGTACAGCGTAGCCGAACATGTGGACTATCTCATAGCGATGGCTGTTCCGATGGACGCACACTGCTATTGTTTGCCGAATACGCTTTGTTAGTTTCATCTTTATTTTAGACGTGCACTCAGCCAAATTATTCCGTTACAAAAACTCGCCGCTAACAACTTACACTGCAAGATATATAGAATTAAATGTCTATTGTTACACTAAAGAGTTTACGTTCTGCATAACCGTTTTCCCATTTTACTACAAATACAACGCTTGAATGTTATAACACAAAACATTCTATTTACATTGTTTATTATTGTGCTATGGTAATGCTTCGGAATTCATAAAACATAGATTTATATATACCTACAACGTTTTTAAAGTAGGTATACAGAAGCGATGGCCACTAATAGGATTATAATATGAGCAATGCCCAAGGCGGGATTTAGTCGTGGTGTATTCAGAACAAATCTGAAGATAAATATTGTCGTAAGCAGTGAGACAAGCATAACAAATACAGCCGTTACTTAGAGCCTCTTTGTATCTCTTTGTCACGATTTATACATCAAATGGAAAAATGGTGCGCGGATTAAGTTCTCAATAAAAATATACGATTCACGAAACACAAACAACGCTATCAGACTAGTGTGTGTGTATAAGACGAATAAATAAGCTAACGTGCGGGTACTTAGTATGCAAATTGTGAAACAACAAAGCATACAAAGTACTGTATTCGAACTTCAAACAATTGTACGGCAATAAAATTCACAAATTGGGAACTTTACATCATTCGGACATGTGCTTCCAAAATTGCTGCCTCTGTCTTGCTCATAAAGTGCTTTTTAGAACAGCAATAATGGTGTTTTACAATTAAGTATAACATAATAGACAGCGCAAATCAATCCAATTACTGGATGGTAGAAGCACGAGCACGGCGCACGCGCGCCGCATTAATTTTATGGTTGTGAGAGAAATTTGGAATAATTGCCCTTTCATTACGATTGCCAGTTAGGTAAACACGACTACATACGCTATAAGTAGCTCATTTAAAACTATGACAGGCAACTCACTAGGTACTGTTCTAGTTGTGAGATACCTACCGGGGATGCTATTGGTTAAGTGCGTAAAAGTGCTCATATTTGTACGATAGTGTAGTTGTGAGTGCATTTAAAAACACACCACTCACAGAACCGAATTAGCAATTTGTGGATAACACTAACAATTCCTAGGTTTGGAAACTCATCTTGTGACAAATTACGTTGCGACTCCTACGCAAACCTTTGGTCAAAAAGTTGGAACAAACATAATAAGTGATTAACCGTCGTGTTCGACGTGCATTCTAAAAATAGGGCACGACTAACAATTAACTCACATAGATTGATTTATACGTTTATAGTTAACGGAACATGCGGACGATTATCACGTTTTCACAAAAGAGTGTGTCGGAGCATTTAGCATGGTTAATCAAATAACCGCGCGATTTAAACGTATCTTGATTCATTTACACTTCGCCGTGTTTGGAAAGCTTTATAGGATAGGAGTACACGAAAGTCCGCCAGATGTTCCACTGCCGATACATTTCAATTAAAACAATTGCCCTTAACTACTAGTTTTGGAGTACTACACACGAGTTTCATAACAATTCACTTCAATGAGAAAATTGCTAGTATTTGTTGTGATCACTAATATAAACGATCATTTTACGTTTCAGATGCCAGAGTAGCGAGCGCCATGTCGCGGGACACGTACGAGATGAAGCCGAAGCTGTCTCGAGGCAGTTCCCTCTTCGGCACGGATCCTCAAGTGCAGTTGAGGACAGCCCTGTTGGCCAATGATTTTGCAACTTTTAAAAAACTCGTCAGTTACGGTACCGTGGACCTCGAGCATGTGTATCAATACCCGGATTACAAAACAGTTCTGGAGATAGCAGTGTCCGAACCGAACAAACAAAATTTCGTCAAGCTTCTACTGCAACATGAAGTGGAGGTCAATAAAGTGAATGAAACACACACCATGGCTCCCATACACTTCGCGGTTGAAAACGCAAACATCGAAGCATTGCGGCTACTGCTGGAGGACGACAGGATCGACGTGAATATCAAGAGTAAAGGTAATAACACGGCCTTACTATTGGCCATCAAGGGCATTGAGGATCTGGATGACGACCGAGAACGTGACTTGACTACCTACGAAGAAATGGTCGAGCTGTTGCTGAAGGCGGGTTGCAGTGCTAATAGTCCCGATTCGCATGGTGTAACTCCGGTGCATTCTGCTGCTAAACAAGGTCTCGGACGAGTGGTTTCTTTAATATTGGACTATTCTAAAGAACCTGTTGACTTAGATTCGTACAAAGATAGGACAGGAAGGACAGCGCGTTATTATCTCGAACAAGCATTCCCTCATTTGGTGGCCCAGTTCGAAACTCCGGAAGTAGAAGAAATTAATGTCGACAAATTATTTTCGTATCTTAATAGAAAAGAAGAAGATAATTTTGTCCGTGATTTTACAAAACTAGTTAAGAAAAATGAGCATCGCACAGCATTGGCAGCTAACAACGGAAGTAACACAATGCTGCAGTTGGCTACTGAGTCGGGAATGTATAGAGCAGTTGGGACGCTGCTCCTCTCTGGAGCAGATCCAAACGCTACATGTTCTGGTAACACCAGAAGGCCTATAGGCATAGCTTGCCAACATGGCCATTATAAAATCCTTAAGATGTTTATCGACAACGAATCAACTTTATTCGATCCAGTGAATGGAGAATCTCTCCTACAAATAGCTGTGAAAGGTATGCGATCTTATTCCGATACACCAAAAGAAAACTTTAATGAGTGTCTAAAACTATTATTGACAGACGTTAAAGTTAATATAAACATCAATCATCCCGATATTAAAGACAACACAGCATTGCACTACGCTGCTAGGAACGGTGATCAAGAAACAGTTTTAGAGCTGTTGAGAAATGGAGCCTGCGTGGGCTTGCGGAACGTATTCAATGAACCACCCCTGGCAGACATTAACGCCAAAACATTAGAAACATATTTGGACGAATGTGTTACGACCAATGACCAACGACCGAGCGACGACGATTACGAGATACATATGAAATATAGTTTTCTTGTTTATCCCAACAATTCGCTGGAAAACGAGATTTGCAAGGTGCCTCTAATGGATAATTCTAGTACTAACGAGAAAGAGTTGGATTGCCTCTTAGCGCCTGAAACAGATGCTTTGCTATACATGACAAGGAACGAAGATCTGCGCCCACTACTAAAACATCCAGTTATCACTAGTTTCTTATATCTAAAATGGCAAAGAATAAGTTGCCTGTTCTACGCCAATATAACGTTCTACTCAATTTTTTGGTTGTGCTTGATCCTGTACATAATGTTCGGATACGTAGAGAAGAAGCAACCGAACCGATCCTTGGAAGCGTTAAATGTGATCACTCACATTGTGGCAATAATTGGTTTGATACTGTTAATATTTCGGGAACTGTTCCAACTACTTGTGGCGCCGACACGATATTTACAAAGTTTGGAGAATTGGATGGAAATAGTTCTGATATTTGTGACCGCACTTGTAGTAGGGAACGACGCAGCAGCCGAGTCTACTAAACAACAATTGTCCTCAGTGGCTATACTGCTATCATCCGCCGAGCTAGTTCTGCTGATTGGTCAGTTCCCTACTCTATCGACGAATATAGTTATGTTGAAAACAGTGTCATGGAACTTCTTCAAATTTCTGCTCTGGTATTGTATCTTGATAATAGCTTTTGCTTTGAGCTTTTACACATTATTCCGCCATGAACCGGAAGACGAGGACCAGAAAGCGCCGAATCCAAATAGTACAGGAAAGGAGGAGGAAGAAGAAGAGGATTTCTTCGAGGATCCAGGGAGGTCGTTGTTCAAGACGATAGTCATGTTGACGGGAGAATTCGACGCCGGATCTATTAAATTCAGTACATTCCCAGTAACGAGTCACTTTATATTTATTGTATTTGTGTTTATGATCCCAATTGTATTATTTAATTTACTCAACGGTTTAGCTGTAAGCGATACTCAAGAAATCAGAGCCGACGCCGAACTAGTGGGGCACATTTCTCGGGTTAAACTAATATCGTACTTTGAGAGCGTACTCATCGGCAGCGCTAAGTCCTACGGCAAGCCCAGCACTTGCTGGTCGTGGATGCCGGCCAGCTTCAGTAGTCTAAACATCATAAAGCCTAAAATGTTTTGCATGAAACCGTTCGCTAAACGAATTAGTTTATTCCCACACTTTTTACCAAAATACCGGATTCTTGTGAAACCGAACCAGGACAACAAGATCGAGATCCCTCACGCGGAGCCGCTGAAGTATGGCGACGATTCTGAAGACATCGAGAGCGGCGGGGGAGGCTGCTGCTTCGAACGTTGTCAGAATTACAGACTCGACCCGAAAATTGTGAAGAACGCTAAACTGGTTGTGAGTAAGAAAACGCACATTACGGAATTTGACGAAATTAAAAATAGAATAGAAGATCTTGAGTTGACTCTGAAGAAGGTTCTACAAGCTGTACAGTCTTCTCACAAGTGATAATGTTACAATGCGATTTTTGTATTTCTTTTATAATATTATTAATTCTTTTTAACAAATATTTATAAGACATGTCTGGACGATTATATAATGTTTTAACGTTTTAACTTCGTATAATTTTATTTCTATGTATAGATATACCTATATTTGAAAGAATTTCGATTGGTTTTGAATGTTATTTTCGACCTAATCTTTATTAGTCTTTGGTCTATCGTAAACGGAGATGGCATTAAAATAAATATTTCGTGCTTACCTCAAGACGAGTAAATTGATGACTTTGATGAGTTCGTCTGCGACGGGGTAGCAGGGGCCCCGTAGATGTCGCAGTGCGGGCCGCAGGCGCGGGGCCCAGTGCCAGTGGGCCAGGCCCCCGGCGCGGGCCCCGGCCTGCAGCAGGCGCCCGAGCTGCAGCAGTAGTCCGTGCAGGTGGTTGGCCTTCGTCTGCTCGTGCTGCACCAGCTCTAGGGTGGACTCTAGGTGCGGGATGTACCTGACGAGTTGTTTACCGTTGTACACAATATTACGATACATTCATCTACACCATGCTTTCTTGAAGGGACAGATACATACAAATGAAGGATAGGTACTTTATTTTTTGCGGGATAGGAGGCAGACGAGAATATGGGTCCTGAAATTGGTGAGTGATCAGTACCGTAGACGTTGGTCAAAGCGTGTAAAATATTTGTAGTGGCAATACTTACATGTCGGGCGATATGAGCGGCACGATGGCCTTGGCGGCCAACTGGCGCGTCTTGAGCACCGAGCTACCGGCGCACGACATCACGTGCGGGACGAACGCCACCAACTACACATACACCCACATGGTCCATCACAGGGTTACTTGCTATTGAGTCACTACCTCGCAGGGCCGTATAATTACTAAACTGAGTATCATCAGAATTTGTTAAATGGATATTATATTTATGGTTCGAGTGGATCCGATGCGTATGCTAAGACGTGCACGTATCCTCGATTGTATCAATCTAAACTTGTATATACAAAAGTAGTCTCTAAACATCGGTAATAAGGAATATATTTAAAGAGGGTGGCACACCAGTGTCCTGCCAAGCATTGGTCATTTCAGAAAGGGACATTGGTTGCGTAGTGTAGACGCGCGTGTCAGTGTAGTTCCATATATTATACGCAATGGTACGTACGCATCTACGCATACTCGTGGGGGATTTCTGAATTATTGCTCACCAGGTGGCGCTATTATGGACTTCTCATTCTTCGTCTAGTAAGGCATTAGCTAGTGTCACACCATTAGATGTTCAATTTTTGACAGCTACAGTGATTGGACAAAATTACTTCTTGTTAGATTAGCTAAATCTGTTGAGGACCTATTATTCATCTGGTGTTCAGTGTAGTGGTGAGTATAAGAGTGGTGAGTACCTTAAGGTTGGAGACGGTCCCCTCGAGCGAGGACGGGTAGAGGCGGGCCAGCAGCAGTAGCACGGGGTACAGGGAGGGCCGCACCACTGTACTGTCCGCCGCACTCGACGCCTCCTGCAGCTTCTCCTGCAACGGTTTGCTTTATGAGATAGCCGGCACATTACCAGATAGTTGACTTGATTGTAAAATCGGTACTACTTATTTACATTGTTCACTCGCAACATTACAAGTGCGTGCAAGTTTTGGGGGTTAGGAATCAGATAGTTTAATTAATTTAACTTCAAAATGTTATTTTGTAATATATTGGAAATCAATAATAAGTATTTACCAGCATGAAGTCGTAGACCTGTGGGTAGCGCAGGAAGAAGATCCGTCCGGTCATCGTGGTCCGCTGCACGCCGAACACTCGCTGCACCAGTGCACTCAGTAACAGGGTCGACGAGTTACGCTCCTGTACGAGAGGGGGGAGGGGTAAAGTATATATACAGAAAGGGGATCAGCTCGAAGCAGGCGTCTGAACAGGGTGGTTTTTAGTTACGAGAACACATTTAAAAAAGTAGGTATGCCAAGATAAGTAAAAATAGAATTTGGCACTTTTGAAATGTGAAAATAGATTTGTTTGTAAGTCTGTCTGTCAGTGTGGCTCGGCAGCTAGGTGGTGGTTCCTACGCGCAGTATGTATGTATAGTTACGGGCCAGGAGCGCGCGTCGAAGGCCCGCAGCGCGGCGCAGAGCACGTCCTGCAGCAGCGGCGCGGCGCGCGCGCCCAGCGCCGCGTGCCGGACCAGCGCGCGCAGCACGTGCAGCGCGTGCGTGCGGCCCGCGGGACAGGACCCGCCCACCAGCTGCAGCAGCTGCCGCAGCACGTGGTGCAGCCAGGCGTCGTGCTCCTGCACCGCCACCTCCGTCGTCACCAGCGCCTGCACACACAACGCCACTTCAACATCCATCAACCAGTAGTCGTTGCGCGTGGTATCCGTTTCACCACCTCCAGAAATTCTCAGCACTCCTTGTCACTTTGTCACCCTGACCACTACCACGATAATCACAAACGGCGGAACTACCGAAGACTAGGAGGCCTAATTTTATCTGTAGAGTTCCACAGTGGAATTTGCCAATAATCGCCACGCTTGACGGACGGGTTGGCACCGGCAATTTTTATAGTAAGCTGCTGCCCATTCCTTAGTGTCTAGTCGCAGATGTAGGACGTACCCAGAGAATCCAGCTCATCTCATCTCATCAATAAACCACTATTACATCAGGAACTATTTTTTTATTTCTTTTTTGATCTCAAACCACTGAAAACGCTTAAGTTGTTTAAATAATAAAATTCCGGGATTTTCCCACATAGATTCCGCCCCCGTGAGATTCTGAGAAAATATGATCTTATATAATGAATAAAATGCTCCACTACGGCCCCTATTCGTTTTCATTACCGTCACTTTCAGAGTATTTCCTAGAACTTTTCAAGCGGGATTAGTACTTCTAGAGATTCAAGCGCGTTCAAACTACAAACTTTGCAGTTTTATTTATGAAGTAGAAGAATAGATTAGTATTGAAAATAAAAAACTATGTGAAGCAGTATAGAACGGGTACCGACCTGTATGATGAAGGGTATCCCAGCGCTCCTCCTGGTGGGCGGCGTGGTGGCGGCGGCCATGGAGCCCAGCAGGCGCTGCAGCCAGCGCCGCGGCAGACCGTGCAGCGCCGCAGCCCGGCAGCGCCACAGTCTGCCACATACAGCTTCAACATGTGCCATGTAATACTCACACAAAACTCTACTTAAAACCGCTTGCACTGTGTTCTACACAACGTAAGCGTTACCGTAGGTCTTCATAAGCCATTTGGTCAATAACAAGAACGTGAAAAAGATGATGGTACACCTTCAGAAATAGAACAGCAGCATAAGGCAGAGTTGAAGAGGACTGCAGGGACCGAGGTTCCAACCGAGGCTCCAGCTCCAAGCAGGAGTAGGAACATGGTGGTTTTCAGACAGTGAGAATTTTCACTCCCTCTCGTCTCACCCACTGGAGGAGAGATTTGATGTATTCCCCCTTGAAAGAAAGTAGTACCTGTCGAGTAGCATGGTGAACCCGACGTAGGCCTGCTCGAAGGCCCCGCGGTGCTGCGTGTCCCCCAGCAGCGCCGTGTAGTGCTCCCCCACAGTCCGCAACTGCTCCGCGGTCACCGACCCCGCGCCTGACGCACACTCTTCCCGGATAGTAAGTCGCGCGCATATCTCGCCCAGTAGTAGCGACACCTGCGGGAAAACAAACACGGTTTTTTTTTATGGACCACGCCGTAAACGAGCTGACGTATCACCTGATGGTAAGCAATGGCCGCCGCCCGCCGCCCCATGGATACTTGAAATAACAGAGGTGTTACAAGTGCGTTGCCGGCCTTTTGGGAGTTAGGAATTTAAGGATTGCTGAGCAGCACACCAACGAAACGCAACGCAAGCGTTGTTTCACATCGGTTTCCTGTAACGCCATGGTATCACTCCGGTCGAACCGGCCCATTCGTGCGGAAGCATGGCTCTCCCAAACTTAATTTTTTTTGCCATAGGGCGGTAAACAGGCAGACGGATCACTTGATGGTAAACTATTGGCGATGCATTTCTTCTCCAAATGTTAAGATTGGAGCAAACAGTAGACCTCCTTTCACCGGTCTGCTCAAGCCTTTGTAATAAAAGCTATACAGTTTTATGACTTGCCTAATGTTTATTCCAGTGGTTCCCAACTGGTAATCCGTGGACCATCATTGTTTCGCAGAAGATAACATATAGTCCGCGAAATAAGAAAGATACACAAGACAACGCCTAATAAAAATAGCATGGTTAAAGCTCAAATAAAATATATGTCTACAACTGAGAGGATCAACTGATTTCAATAAACAAAATGTCATTATTTTTACGAGAACAAACCTCACGACTCTGGAGAAAAATCTAAAACGAATAGTAATAATAGTGGTATTTGGCCTAACAAAAATGTCAAAAACTGATCCTTGAAAAACAAAAGGTTGGGAACCCATGGTGTATTCTATTATACCTAGTACAGTTGTCATATGTTTTTGTGATACCTTTAGCCGACTACACGTACCTCTTTAACCGACCGCCAGGCGCAGAGCAGCACCATCTGCGCCGTCACCTGCCGCCCGTCCTCCAGGGTCACGTTACTGCATGGGGGGAGGGGGGACACTAGTTACATACACTGCGCGGCAACGATATTGCATCTTTGGGAAGATACAATTTTGTGGGATATTACGATAATTTTGTACAAAACTGTTTTCTTTGTAAATCTTTCTATGAGTCGGGGAAAGTGCTCGACGCGGTATCTTAGCCGATTTTCCCTTTCCAAAAATGCAATAAGTACCTATATTTTACTAGCGTGCATTGTAGGTACAGTACTAAATGTATAAATGCTCAATGAATTCAAAATTTTATTTTTTATAACAGAAATGCGAATTAAATTCGAAGGCAGTTTCGAAAGTCAACCAAAAAAATATGGAGCATTTAATTAAAAATATGTAATAAAAATAAAGTGGTGATGAAGCTTGATTATCTTTTAGTTATTGCGTATTTAGTACTAGCTACTTCCGCGCGGTTTCACCCGCTCTGCTTGGCTCCTATTAGTCATAGCGTGATGTTTTATAGCCTACAGCCTTCGTCGATTAATGCACTATTCAACACAAAACGAATTATTCAAATCGGACCAGTAGTTCGGGAGATTAGCGCGTTCAAACAAACAAACAATTAAACAAACTCTTCGGCTGTATAATATTAGTATAGATTGTAATGTGTGTCACCCAGAGTTCCCATGGTCAGAGATCTGCACGGTCATGTCCATGGGCAGATGTCCCTCGGGCGAGGAGTTGTTGACGACGCACGCCACGGCCGCGTTCACTTCCATGCACGTGTCAATTATTTCCGCTATCAAAGCCGTCCATTGCTCGTCCTGAGATATCGCCCTGGATCAGACAGACAGACAGTACTTATTATTATACTAAGTTATACCTGCCTCATCGGCCGAGTATTCACAAGTGCGCCTGCCGTGCAAGGGGTCTCGTTAAGTTCAATCCCTCGATCAAACGTGGTATTACTAGAATTTCATCGCTTTTATAGCAGTTCTCAATTATTTTTTCGTTGAATTTATATCATAATTGGAGAAAAGTGGATAATACATTCTTGTACTGTTTGTTGGGTGTCACTTATAGGTTGGTGTTGAAAACCAAAATGTCGGTAAATGTCACCTATCTTAGTTTAGGGGTTACTTAAAATTTAAGAGGGTTGGGTGTAAACCGCTAGGCCTCTAGTACTTACTCAGGGTCGACTTTGACCAGCACGGACTTGATGCAGTGCAGCAGGCCGTACATGGGCGCGCGGGCCGCGCCGCGCACGATGCTGCGCGCGCACTCACTCAGCTGCGCACGCGCACGGCCCAGCAGGACCCGCGACAGGTGGAATATTACTGCGCACGCACTGTAATACAAGCATAATAGTAGGCTTAGTACGAGTTTGTTTTACGAATCGTAACGAAAGCGCGTTTTGTGCTCTTATTGGTTGGTTCATTCGCGCCGGCCAGTTAGAGCGCCGAACGCGCTTTCGTAAATCCGTGTCGTAAAGGTAAGAAAATAGAAAAAAGCATATTGATTTTGACTTTTTAAAGTAACATTAAAATTTTAGAGTCCTTTCAATTGTTGTGATAGTAGTTTAAAATATCGATTGAATTGTCTATAAAATAAAGCTCACTGCTCACATTATACATATCTTTATATATATAATTCTTCTGTACGTGTGTATGTCACTGAACTCCTCTTAAACGACTAGACGGATTTTGATGAAACTTTTTGTGTGTGTTCAAGAGGATCTGAGAATGGTATCATATCACTACTATTTTAGTAAATTCAAATATAAAGAGTTTACACCATAAAATCTGTACTTATAAGCTTAAAATTTCAAATTAAAGACGTCAAGACAGGACAATTTCGGGTCCGCTAGGTATCACTACTATTTTAGTCCAAATATAAAGAGTTTATAAAATCTGTAAGGTAAAAACAATTTCAGCTATAGGCTATAAAACGTCACACTTCGGCCAATAGGAGCCAAGCAGCGAGTAAAACTGCGCAGGAGTTGCCAGTCGATTATATGATTAAAGTACAGCGTCCACCTGTGTTCCCCCTGCAGTATGGCCCCAGGCAGGCGGGTCCTCAGCAGTTCCAGCTTGTAACCAGCCGACACGCAGTCTGTCGGCTTCAGCGACGACGCTTGGCGGATTATGTCCTCTAAGTCCAAGCTGATAGAGTAGTCTTTCCTCTGAAACAACGTCCATTTGTTCTTTAAGTGATTCCATTATACTGGTATAATTATAAAATCTATACTAATACGGATTTCAACATCAGTTTTATTTCTTTAATGAAAGTTACAAGCTCATGAATGTGTTAACTAGTTCATTAAAGTTAGTCAAACATGTATAACGGCCTGTATATCAACATACTTTTTTCTTTTTTAAATTTTCAACTTTATTGTTGGGACATAAAGTCGATAATCAAATAAAAAAATACAGATTGTAGTAGGTTAACCTGCTAGTTACTGTGTACATAATTACATTAAATATTATAATTAACGGATCACTTATCTAATCACGGAACATGTTGTAATTAATTAAAAATGTCATAAAACAATGCGATAAAATATATGAACATACCCCGCGTGGGGAACACTGAGATCAATCTGTGTATGTTAGCTATGAAGGCCTAGTATAAAACTCTTTGAAAACAAGTGAATTATAGTAATCAGACGTGAATCAAAGGACGTCCTTTAAAACATGGGTTACTTAGTGTTGCAATAAAAATATACCTTAAAACAAGAAGAATTTAGAAAGAATTTACAATGGCGGGCGGCGAGAACTCGGAAGTAATACAGTATTTGTCGGCGGCCGTGTCTGTAGTGTGTGCGGTGACCGCACTGGTCGTGTACGGGACCCACCCCCGCTGGAGACGGAGGCACTACCTCCACGCCGAGCAATCGCTGTGTCGCTGCGGGGCCGCGCTCTGCGTCCTACTCCTGTACATCATCACTGAGGAAGCAATCCAACACTGGATCGTCGCCTTCTACCTAATCCTAGTCCTCACTACAGTATGGGGCACCTTCCATTCAGTCCTACTCGGCTACGTACACATAGTCCTATCTTCCCCGACACTTACCAACGAAGAATCTCTAGTACTGAAATCATGGACGCAAATGACAGCAATATCTTGCGGCATACTGTACAACGTCAAATATGTACTGAGTTTAAACATGATGGATACTGAAACGGTGGCTGCCATTACGTTAATGGGCATTGAGACTGGAAGCTTAGTGCTATTGACTAGAACGTTCAAAGAAGCGTCACATGTATGTCGTGTCAACATAGTGTTGCTGTATTTTGTGAATTTCTTAGGCATTTGTTGTGACTTCTTGTTGATATTGTACGGTGGGGTGTGTATCTACAGCCTGAGTTACCAGAAGGTGAACGACCTCCTGTTGGTAGTGTACACGGGGTGCATGTTGGTGCAGTCTGTGTTGGTCATGTACTGCAACAACCAGCTGCACTGGGAGAAGTGTGCGCCGCGGGCAGAGGTTATACACATGTAAAGCGTTTATAGAATAAATAAGTTTTGAATAAGAATACGTTTTTTTTTTATTGTCCTTGTTAGTATTGGCTCTAAAACTTTATATCTAAACACGATAGCACACTTCTGTCTGATTTAAAACATTGAATACGTGTTTGGTGCAGATAATAAAGTAAAGTGGCTTTGATAGGTTATTCTCCAAATATACATAGACTACACGGTTAGCGTGGTGGCTGGGAACCAACTGCCGCGCTACCTGTAGCGGTGTGTGATGTATGTCAACTTGAATGTCTGTAAACGCACCCAAGACACAGAACAAAATCCTAGTGTGGGACAACGTTTAAAAAAATCCCTGCAAAGTTTTGCACCGTACATTTACAAACTCAGATACATCACACCACACCACATCCACATAAATGACATAAACATTGTAACTGGTTCCATAAATACATGTTAGTTAGTTAGTTAGTTAGTTAGTTAGTTAGTCAGTACCTACCGTGAGTAGTTCCTTGGGACAGCTGCCGAGGACGTCGAGTGCGAGTCCCTTGTTGTTCTCGTAGCTGTCCTCCAGGTGCAGCAGGAGCTTCTCCACGTACTCCGCCTCCCAGCTCCTGGGACACCAACGTTAAACTTAATAGCTTATATCGTATTATTTGTGTTGCAAGATTTATTTAATTACTTAGATATCTATATCTCTATATACTCATAATCTTTATTCCGGTAACTCAAAATCAAAGTTGTTAAAATACAAATATAATTTGTACAAAATATTCATGAACATTGCCAGATAGAAAATTCTTAAAGATTTTTCAAACGAACAGACGGCTCACCAGATAGTAAGCAATCTGTACCGCCCATAGACAAGCGAAACACCAGAGGAGTTGTAATTCGTTTGCCGATCTTTTATGAATTTGGCGTTAGACATAAATTATCCAATCAGGGTTCTCGATAGTCCTGTTAGTAACTTGATTCTGGAAGAAAATAGTATATTACTGTGATATTTACTTGTGGTATCCTTCCAAGGAGATCTGCTCGCACCACGCCAGTACCTGCAGCGCCACGAACCGGCGACTGTAGTTGGCACCCGGGACGAGACTGGCGAAACATTGTCGCCGCAGCTCCTCCGCGAACTGCAAGTAGTTGGCCACCTCCGCGGATACACCTTCCACGTGCATCTGGCGCCGAAGTACCTTGTAGCTGTCTTCTAGGCGTTTTATGACCTGTAATAAACATTATATTGCTTAGAGAAAAGCTATTTAATTGAAATCTGTTTTTTATGAAAGCGCCATCTAGTGAGCGAAATAGCAAAAATTTCTAAGCCTCCGAGACCGTGACGCACTAGAAACTTTTCTGGTGTTGCGGGTGTCCATGGGCAGTGCCGATTACATACCATCCGCCTTGTATCATACAAAATATCTTCGTTAAGAGGTCTTTGAATCGAGTTTGCATTACGAAAAATCTACTTTATTTTTTAAAGAACGGTAAGTATTATATTCTTTATACCTTGATCATATTGGAGAGTATGAGTTGCCTGAAGTTGGGTTGCTGTACATTACAGTTGTACCGCAGGAAGTACAGTACATGCTGCAGTTCCCCGGCCCGCAGGGGCTCCGTGCTGCGGGGGCACTGCGACACCACCGACAGGGACAGGATGCGCGTCTGCGGACAACATTTACTGCAGACTATTACTGAATTACTACCAATATCTACATACATATCGTCACGCCTTTAATCCCCGAAGGGGTAGGCAGAGGTGCACATCATGACACGTAATGCCACTGTAAGTCCCATGTAATAGGGGGGTAAGCCTATTGCCATATACCGGACACATTTACAAACTCCAGGCTACAACTAAGATATTTTGGAAATACCGAAAAACGCCCAGTAATTATTCGCCCGACCCGGGAATCGGACCCAGTCGCACTTGCAACCACACGGCCAACGAGGCAGTCAACTACTAATATCTATTTATTGGTAAATCTTTTTAAATGTGTTAGATACCTACCTCATCCACGGCGTCTACAGCAGCCCGCTTGAGTAAATCGTAGCTGATGAGTCCCCGCCACGTGTGGGGCTCTGCCCCCGTCTCGCGGGGCTCGGCCCCCGCGGCGCCCAGCCCCCGCGCCACCCGCACCAACATGAGCACACACTTGAGTTCCTGCGCAGACGCCGCTGCACGAGCAGACTTGATGTACGATAGCCTGCAACACGTTCATATATATTATCAGAACATTTACTTTCATAAATTCTTACTATTTGTAGTGTAGGTACTGGTGGTCGGTGTTCTCTAATTCCTGGACACACGCTGCTATATGTTTGCTTCTATTCTCAGATACTGTCGTGCGCCATGCACTATTTTTTCGATTATGTACCCTGGTATATACATTTACGTAAATTTTCTATAAAGATCATATACATTTTAACATAATACCATTCAATAAAGCAATATTTTATAGCCACAAATTAAAACAAACAGAAAATAGTACAAAAATGAAAACCATGTTTAACTCTTGAGTAACGCCACACTCACAAGTCCTGCAGCAACTGTTCCCGCTTGGTACATGCCCGCACGAGTAGTTTCTCCAGCACGGCGAGTTCCCCCGCGTCTTCACTGGTCCGTGCAGCGAGCAAGCACGGCTGCACTAACTCCGTGCTTATTAGTGCAGTGTCGCACTCCGAACACAACTTGTCTAACATCGCCTCTAGAGCTGTGCTCGCCTGTGAATGTTTAAAACACCAATAGGTATTGTTACTGGGATATAAATGTAGTTATTTATTAACTTAAGAAACCTAAGTCGTCAGAAAAGTTTTTAAAGGTATACTCCGACAATGCCTAAATCTTACAAATTTTTTGCTGTAAGCATTGTCGTTGTGTGAATATTTGGAATTTTAACGAATCGTGTTATTGGATAACTTGTTTGAAGTTCCACGCTGTCTTTAATATTTTTATGGAATATGGTCGGAAAACGGTGCCACCGGGGATACTCGTAACATGAGTGTTGCACCCGTAACATGGCTTTTTGGGGCATTTGGGATTGGGGATGCGTTTACCGTGTTCCTTAGCGCGGAGTCCCTGAGCGCGGCGACGAGTGGTTGGGGCGGCAGCAGGTGTAGCAGCGCGGCCGGCGCCAGCTGCAGCGCCGCGCTCCACGCGCACACGTAGTAACTCTTGCGGGTACGGTCCAGGCGGGACATGGCGGTACACAGGGCCGACAGGGCTGCTCCACAGCCTGACATACGGACATAAACATTTTAGCTGTGTGGCAATGGCTGATTAGAATACATTTCGTCACTGTACCTACTTTTCCGTCGACTAACAGACTAGTGACAAATGACAGAAGTCGCATATAGAAGATCGACGATCAAAAATCAACGGAAGCCGGCATACATCGCACATATGAAGTTGACATGCGAGTAAACATGGATAGAAAATCCCAACGCACAATAGTTGGGCAGAAAGCCTGCCAGACATGATCACCTCGCCCGGTCGGAAGGTTTCTTCTTTTCTTAGGGATATTGACTCTCTGTTTCTTAAAACATTGCACAGAGACAAGACGACATGGTAGCGTTCGCATAAAAATTTCATTAATTTGCTTGTTAACTATAAAGACTATAGCACACCCATTGTCCAGAACAGAAATATCACGGGCTATTGATGATACTCATTTTAATGGCAGATTAAAGAGTAAGAGAGTATGCTATGGAGGCTAAAGAAGTATATAATTATAATCTTAATACCACGTTTGGCGTCCATATAGGCGCAGTACTTGACGACGGCGCCCAACATCTGCGCGGTGAGGTGCCTGACGCTGTCCATGTGGTGCTCCAGGTGGCCCCACGCGAACCGAAGCAGGGACTCCACTAGGGATAGCCCCACCACATTGTCGCCACTGTCGTCACTATCGCGTTTGTCGCCACTTTCATGACTGTTGGGTAGCTGTAATAGGAGCTTGCTGATTTGCAGCAGGGTACGGGCCACGCCCAGGATGATGGCTGACTCTGAGGAACTGTAACAAAGATGACATGTGTCTTTATAGTAATACTTTACATTTGTTGTTGGACAGTCCATTGTTTAAAAACTTAAAAAACTTTAATGTATAATATGCTATTTTTTCAAAGGCAAATACCATTATAAAATTCCCAATAAAATCATTAATTGACAACAAACCTTTCCCCAATCTCGAGTATCCTGTCAGTAAGTACAAGGATAGCGACTCCATCATCCGCGCTCCGAGTGAGGAGTTGGTCAGCCAGTACCACGGTGGGCACGGCGGAGTACAGGCTCAGCCGACCTGCTTCCAACTCCATCAGCTTGCTCAGGTCACTGCTTGCACTGCTCGAGTTTAGTACCTGGAAAAATTATAAGCAAACATATTCATAAAGATTTATACACACAGTTACATGTATTTTTTTTAATAACCTCGGAAGGTATAGATATTAGAAGTCGATCCGATGTTATTTCTGCACGGTTGGTGCAGTAACTGTGGGACCAGCTGGAGTGCAACATGTCGCGGTTTCAAGATTTGGTTTCTGCACGAAACAAATCTTTGTGTGTTGCACAATTTTTTATTCAGAAACTGGCTTTTTTTTTTAAGGGAGGAAAATCATCCAATGACTTTTCTCGCCTTGGGCGAGGCGAGAGGGAGTGTCAGACTCTTACTGACTAAAAACCACCCCGTTCCTTCTCCTGCCTTTCGAGCCGGAGCCCCGGTAAACCCGCTAGGTTGTCCGCAGCTCCGGATTAGGCATCAGCCCTACTGGGCCCCATCTGTGGTGGTCTGATGGCTCTTTGAGGCGCGCGCGGAACGCGACGCGCCGCACGCACGGGTCTGGTTCTGTTCGGGCGGTGAGCTACCCTTGCTCGCCGTCCGCAGGCCCGCACTTACGGTGGCCGGAGATCATCGCGCGATCCCCAACGCTCGGAGTGTCTCTCGTGACGGCTGGGGCGTGAGGAGATTCGTTCCATCACGCGCCCCGCCACCTCCTTAGGTAGCATGACTCAGAAACTGGCTATAAAGTTTATGTAGTTTATTTGTAAACGCATTCACGACATAAGGAGAAAATCCTAGATTTCAAACTAAGCATAACTAGTAATTCAGATTTAAAGCAATACTCACTTGTATCCAACTGTCAGTTCCTTTCTCCGTAACATGCATGGTCAAGTACAATATCCCACCAACCGACTTTGTGTCCATAGGAACATCATCGTCATACATCAGCTCATGGATATTCAACCTTATGTCGTCGAACATAAGGATCAATTTACTTAAACTATCATCTGTACTCTTCTGAATGCTATGTAGAAGTAATCGCAATGTCAGATGACACAGGTTGAATATTTCGTTCTTTTCTGTTGGGGATAATGTGTTCTGCTCTCTGAAAATTATCATTAAAAGTATTTTAGATCATCAAATTCTGGCTACGTTTTAGTGTTTGTCTCGAAAAATAACTATTATAAATTTATAAAAAAACAGATTATACATAATTATAATTAAATTAAATATTTAAAAATGTATAAATCAAGTATTGAAAACAAATAAAGGGACACTAATGTTCCCTACACTTTTTATGATAGAAAAATGAATAATATAGGTATTTAGTAAAATTTAAAATCATTTACTTGACAGTTTGTTTGAATCTATGGTTTCTGAAGACACAGTTGCCATTAAAAAAATATATAAATTTATTATTATGTGAAATTTATGTTTGTATAAGGAGTCTACATGATTATACCTGAGAGTAGTAACACAGCACTGCAAGCAATGTTTCAAGTACTCTGCTAGAGTGACGTCCACACTCCGCAGAGCCACTACACCGGGCGGAAAGTTCTCAATGCTCAACATCAGCTTGCCCACAGTGTCCACACACTGCTTGTAGTCTGATGGGTTCTCCGATATGTGTGAAAGCACCTGAGAAGCCAGCTCATCAGAAAATGGTTGCTGTAACCTGCCATTTTTAATTATGTGCCTGTAAAAGAATTAAACTTTATAAGACTCTATTTGTTTGTATAGTCACACATACTATAAATGTGAAAATTTGTTTATTCTGATATTTGTCTGTTAACCACCCTTAAACTATTGAATGGATTTTGATGAAATTTGGTTTACACACAGGGTATGGTATGAGCTGACTTGGTATGATAGTTGGATACTTTATATCCCTTAGGAATGCGGGCCTGGGCGCAGGCAGAAGCTAGTATACAATAAGTTAAGTAATTGGCATACATTTTATATGGTAATTATGGTGGGAATACCATTTTTTTAAGTTTTACATTAATTATGTTATAGGTAAACAGCTGTAATTTATAAGAAGTCAAGAGTATATACATATTTTTGTAATACTAATAGGCAGTAAAACCAATTTACCTTGATATAAAACACTTTATAGGATGTTTAGCCTCAGCATGGAAAAAAATGGCAACCAAAAACTTTAACACAACATTATCAAATCCTTCCTTGCTTGCTTCTATTATATTTTTTAATATTACTAATTGGTCGTCCGTACTCGTTGATTCCATAAATGCCTGAATTTCTTCAGTTGATTCAGCTGAAATGAATAAATTGTATTGTTCAGAAACATAAAGTTTCACACACATTTGTAGTGATAATATTCACAAAATGTAAGAAATTATTTAATCTGTACATAGGTACATTATCCCCTGTTATACTAAGACTCCTAGAAGAATAAAATACATTAACATATTACCTGCATTTTCAAATAACGTATGTGGAATCTGAATAGGCGAAAATGCAATTGAATTCTTAGATTTTCCACCTCCGCCACGATTGATTCTTAAACCTAATCCGTTCATTGTTACTATAGATATAAAAATAAATAGAAAATGTAGTATTTTCTGTAATAAATAATGAAAAATAATCTGTGTATTGCAATGTTTACACCAGACAATATGTTTTTATAACCTCAAACAAGTTTTAGGCATGTCGTAAACGTCATCAAGACAGTCTGTCAAGTTGACGTTTCAGACAGCTGGAAAATTATCCGAACGATCTTTGTAAACTGATTTATTTATTTATTTATTCCATTTCCATACAGATTACATTTTGAATTTAAATTTAAAATTTAAATTTAAAATTATTTTAATATACTCAGCCCCACAAAACCGTTGTAATGGTTTGACTGTGGGGTCGCTGAGTCTCTATGTTAATATGTTAAACATTTCTACAAATTAAAAGTGTCCAAGTAATATAATTTTAATTTACGTTTAAATCTATTTATTTTTGTTTCACTCCTTATGTTTGCTGGTAGATTGTTCAATAGGTAAGGTATTCTCTTGTTTTAGTATCCTGTCACCATAGTAGGTAATTAGTGACTCTGGATACTTTATCACCTAAACGCAAACAAATAAAAAAAAGAAGAAACAAGTAATTTTTATTCGAGGATTACTTACAACTATTTTGCGGTATTTAACTCTTTTGTATTAAAAGGCTCTTCTTTTGTAACATGCCGCAAAAGCAGTTGAGACTCCTAATGATTAATTCTATATGTCTACGTATTGCTTGCACCCTGGCTCGGGAATTAAACTTGTGACCTTAGCTTACGATAAAAATAAACATTTGTTGTCATACAAATATTTAATTGAAGTAACGCTGCCCTGATTCTTGGTATACACTCTACACTAGATCATTAATCCACTAATCGTTTCTAGTTGGCCACCCAACCTACTAAAGTAAATACATATTGTGTTGTAACAGTAACAATAAGTAATTATAGTCACCTACCTACAGGCCACAGGTGCCGCATCTTCCTGTTTGGCTACTATTTGTTTTTATGTACAACTATTGTAACAATTAAAGCTTACCATATAAGACTACGCTTTATGACTGTATCTGCCTATAAGTCGATTCAAATTTGTACAAACAATAATAGTAGTTAGACCTATATTTTTATTGGACATTGTGTACGGAGAATTAATTTTAATTTTTCTTAAACGATTTTATATCCCCTAAGTAGATAAAGTAGGTTGATCTCGAGTGTCGTGGAAATGATCTTGAAGTCGAATATATTACTTTTTTAACATTTATATTTTGAAAATCCAAGTCTGTTTGATGTTACGTCAAGTAAGTGTATGTAAGTACTTAACTATTTATGTAGGTACTTAGGTAGTTTAAAAGTACTTGAACTCTTAAAATGTTCAATAACCCCTTGGGTGAATGGGTAGCAACGTCAAACTTGGGAAAAAAAAACATCCTTTTAAATTTTTGAAGAAAAATGTTATATTTCTCATCATCATTTTGTTTTATTTACATTTTTATTAAATCTTAATAAATAAACATATTCTAGACTTATAGTAATCACACTAATGACTTATTCAGTCTTGTCGGCGACCTCCTCGGCCTTTACTTCTTTAACTGGGTCTTCTGAAGGTTTTACTTCTGAGACCTGTTCTGGGACTTTCTCTTCTTGTTGCACTTCTTTCTTCTCTTCTTGTACTACCCCGCTGCTGCTGCTGCTGCTGTTGCTGTCGTCGTTATTACCCCCTGCGAAATAAAATACATTTTAATACAAAAGAACAAACAACTTAATTTTGTAAACATTGTTAAACAAGTTTGTGTTAGTAACAAATTCGTTTGATTGGTTGACAAGCATACAAGACATTGTAAGCAGTCTAATTTTAAACAAAAATCTTAATACAGGTAGACATTGCACGACGCCTCGTTTACTATCTAATCTGGTATTCAGTACATTTACAACTACATATAAAGCAAGCGGCCCATTTTGATAATGGTATTGCGTTTATTATTCGCATTTTTTACGCGTTGCCTCACAATATAGTACATGTATGTAATCTCCAGTGTCGGAGATGTATGTTACAAACACATAATGTCACATATACATATTATTAAGACATGGAACAAGAATCCCAGCAGACAGCGACCCAACCACTGCGCCAAACGTGCGGTCACTAACATTGTATCTGCTATAAATATTCCTATGGCGACATTTACGAGTCTTTCTTTAATTTTCCTGTTTGACCGACCTGGTAACTATGTATCCACCGTTATGTCCATAAAGACGAGCTTTGTCGGATTCATTCTACGCAACAATGTCGATCTTACGAGAAAACCTGATTTTTCGAGGAAAGAAAGTCGGTTCAGAGTCAAGGTGCTAATATTGTATGCAAGGAGAGGTAGCTACTGCGTTAGATATTTACGTAGTTGTACGAAATGCGATGGATTTATTTACTAAGCTAACTTTAATTGTGTTATTTACATTTAAGTAACATATAAAGCGAAATATATTTAAGTAGGTACAATTTTATAGAGATCATGGTTTTCTTTGTTTATAAATGGACCTAAATAAACAAAAATATATCTTCATGAAATACAACGTATGTAAAAAATTTAGGATGATTGACTATGTGTGATTCAGGCAATTAATGTTCCGTTCTGATTGTTGTATAAAGTAGCGTGTAACATTCCTTATTAGTTCTGTAATTCAGTCACGAAAACTGTTATGTGCTACGAACAAAATACTCGTACTCATAATGATTATTTATTGACTACGTAATGCGTAATACATGGTTGGGTTAGTGCACATGATACCTGCTTTGCGACCTCACAACAAGCTCTAATAAATACTTGGTTCATGTATACCATCACGCTTATGGGTCGCATTGCGAGGTAGATAGAGGCGTAGGTACTTAGCGTACTGCGGCGAATTCTATTCTCGTGGCTTTAAGACAAATACTGTTTATGAGTGAGCTTCACGAATAACAGACATAGCTCCAGTGGCACCTTCACTGAGACCCAAGCTAACGACACAAAGACACAAATAACAGGAACACAAAAGCAACAAATTGAACGAAAATATTATAGCTTGTGGTCACACAGGTTACACACAAAACACGCAGTCGTTGGATACCTGGATATTGGCACCGACAGTATTTATAGCACTGTTCACTGCCGTGCTGACAGTGGTCGCGGTACCATTTATTACGGCACTTATAGTGGCTATAAGACCATTGATGAATACTCCCCAAGCCGCCACTGTCGGGAAATTGATGAGACAATGTAGGGAAGAGAATAGAATATTATATTATATAGTGTGCAAAATGAAGATGGAGGAGTTGTAGATATTGTTTAATTAAATATTACTCAGATTGTATGAGAATAGAAAATAGGTACTAGAAATATGTATAGATAAGGTAACAGGGAGATGCATGCGTAATTTTAAAATCAATAAAATCAATATGTCCTCTTACCCGTATTTGGTCCTCCCTTTTTTGGTTTGGATTCAACTGGTACTTCCTCTGGTTTCTTCTCTACCTCAGATTCTCTCGGTTTCTCGGGATTATTGAGATTCTGTAACTTCTGCACGGCACCAGTGATTCCCTTGGTAATGGGGTTGTTCTGGAGCATCTGCCGGATAGGCCCGACAGGGGCGGCCGCATCAGCTTGCGTGGAAGACGCTGGAGTTTCTGCTGGTTTCGCAGGTTCTGCCGTTTCTTCAGGTTTGCTGGCTGTTTCCTCGGGCTTAGCTGCCGTTTCAGGTTGTGGAGCTGGTGCGGGTTGCGTGGAGGCTGCAGGTTGTGTTCCTTGAGGAGCTTGACCAGGTCTCGATTGGAACATGCTGACTAAATTATTGTAACCAGTTTGGAAATAATTTGCTACTGGACCACTTCCAGATCCAAACTGTCCTGGCTTCGGAAAGATACCTGCGTTTTGTCCAGAACTAACGAAGTTACTCCATAGGTCTTGAATATTTGGCCATTGTGGTGCTGGATTTGAGGCGACGGGTGTCACGGGCGTATCGCTCTGAGCTCCTTGTGGGGCAGCTGGAGCAGGTTGGGCAGGTTGAGCAGGTTGAGCAGGTTGGGCAGCTCCTGCCGCGGGAGTTGCGGAAGCCTGATTGAAAGGATTGTTCCATCCGGCATTCTGTGCAATTTTATTGATGGTTTCTGTGAAATTTTGCAAAGTACCACCTACCGCAGCTTGGAAATTCTGCAAGTATTGGAACATTGGAAGTACGGGAGCTGGTGTCGGGGCCGGGGCAGGGGATGCTCCAGTACTTGGGTTAGCTGCTTGATTTTCAGCCCTCAGAGAGGCTACTAATCCCACGCCGTCAGCAAAATAGTTCACACCCTTAGTGAAGTCGCTTCTGAGTTTAAACAAACCTTTTTCAATTTGATGGAAGCCAGCTTTAGTCTGTTCTACGGCAGGCTGATCTGAAGTTGGTCTCTCTGAGTTTAAGTAGTTTTGAATAGTGCCGTTAAGCTTGTCCATCTGAGCAGCGAACCCGTCGCGTAAAGACTGAATACTCTGATGCAGCGTTTGGATGGGCTCATTGTTGCCTTGCAGCACATTTTGGATGCCATCAGCAATTCCTTGGAATCCTTGTCTTACGGCATTCTGTACATCATTGACACTTTGTTTGAAAAGCAACACTGTTTCTTGTTCCGAAGCATAATACTCGGGGTTTTGGGTCTCATGTTCCTGGCGTTGAGGTGGGCCAGGGTTCCTCAAATCTGGGGTGGGTCTCACTATTTCTTCATCCGATTCATCGTCATTTTTTAATGCGGGCTCTACGTTCTCAACCACCACTTCCACGGGAATATTTTCTGGTTTCACACGTAGCTTGTTATCAACATCGTTGACCGAGTTCGCCTGGTCGATAAGTTCTTGTTCGCTGGATGTATTTTCCGGTAATTTGTCTAAATTATCGGGTACAATGTCAATCAATTTCTTTTCGGTTTCGGCTACAGGTATGGAGGCGGCGCGCGCGTGCAGCACGGCCACGGCGACCAGGAGGAGCGCGTGTAGTCGCATGGTGGGTGTCGCGGTGTACTGCGGCGGCCGGGAGGGGTTCTTCCTTTATACGAGTGAGGTAACGGTGTCCAGCCGCGGCCGCGCGCCGCCACCGCCACACTTCCATGTTTACGCTTTCCGTGCGTTCCGTCCATGCTAAATGTTTTTGTCATTATTTGTATTTAAATTACCTACAGTCGCCGCTTGTCTCCATGTAAATAACTGCTAATTTGAAAATACTAATCTGGTCTTTCACAACACGTAGAGAATACTTATTGCGGATTACAATTCCATTAGATTTTGTAAATTTAGAAACACAACAGGGATGTTTTGTATTCAAAATGTAAGGCTAAGTAGGCACAATGCTAGGTCATAAGTCAAAAGGAGACGAGTTTTCAAAATGAAAGTGTTTGTGCCACAGTTTGGAACTTTTACCATTGGCATCGTGTCAATGGCGTTGTTTTGTTTATCTCGCTTAACTGAATACTTAATTATATAGTTCTGTAGTATTCATAGGAAGGTAAGGTGCTTCGTTTACTTAATTTAAAGAGTTATGATTTGCTTAAATATACTAACTAACTTTGGCTTATTTGTACCGATTGCTTCATTACTCTGTTCTTAACTTGAGTTCAGGTTCAGGCTAACAGGTTTGTTCATAAATAACTCGAGATCCTAAGTGCGTTAGAGGATCAACCAGTTTTGCAGCACCATCCTTTTTATCCTTTTATGAGAGACCGACACTAACCATTAACGTAAGGAATGAAACAATATTTATTTTGTAAATTAGCAGGAAAGTCGCTCTTTTATACGTGAATGTTTTAAAGTGGTGTAGATAAGGTTTAAAGCCAGAATTTAATTACGTTAACTCTTCAAAATTTATATGAAATTGATATTGATAAAGAGAACTAACTTTCTTTACCCATCTGTTAATTAGTCTTGGTCATACAGCAGAGCATCTTCCATTGTACACAGTAACAAGGATGAGTATTGTAAAGCTCAACATCTAGTAAAAGTAAAACATGAAACAATACTTAATAGTAAAAGTTGTTTAGACCTCCATTATTCAAACACCTTTAAATAAACCTTTTACACTTTGCCTTTCTTTGAACAATTATCAGCTTTGTACATTTGAAATAAAGTCGCAATTCAATTGGTTAAACTTACAGGTCGGTATAGATAGACCTGCACGCTGTACATTTGTTCGTGTTAGTCACAGGTGTCTAATGTACTTGTTAGCATACAATGGCTAAGTCCTGGCTATTCTCGTATAATAATGTGTCTCGATTGAAATGAAAGAAAGTGAGATTTCATGATTGTAATCGATAATCGGTTGAGCGAAACTCGTCATTGCATCATACTTCATATAGCTACAAGTGATGATACTACAAGTACAATTCATTGTCTGCCCAAATCCCAGGTCTCAGGCTGCACACCCAAGTGGAGTCCTCTATTGTGGCGGATGTCCACAGGCGGTGCCAAATGCTTATCATCAGGTGACATGACTGCTCGTTTACCGGCTTCATACCATATAAAAGGTGTTTCAAAAAGTAAACTCAATTATACTAAAGTCTCACGATTTGACGTAATTAATAGAAATAGCACAAGAACAATTCAACTTTTAGTTCAAATTCTAGTGTCTGAGTTGTGAGTGTAGTATTACAGTTGTCATCATAACCAACGGAGTCTCAACTACTAGATACATAACGACCGTAGATAACGCTACACAGCATCTCGCGTCATTTGCCGGCGACTGCGACACATAAAAAGCTCCTACGATCATAATTTGACATGAACAATGAAAAATCTCCGTCTTCTTAGCGTTATAATGATATTTTTACCGAGTAAGTAATAATTTTGGCGTTGGAACTCTAAATACCTATTGGGCCCGGTCCCCACAAAAGGGCGATTACAAAAAGATAATTCTTAACTTATGCATACTTAACAGGTCATCGTCCCCAGAGCCCATGCTGAAGAAACCAGTATTTGTGATTTTGGAGACATTTTGGGATTAATACAAAAGTAATTTAGATAAATATATTCAAATGTATGCATGTACGTAGTGCGGGCAAAGCAGCCTGATCGGGAATGTGTCGCCGGGATTTTCCAGTGTTGAGACATCTCATATCTCATGGTTCACTTACAAGAAACATTTCACAACGTTTAACGAGAATTATTTTTGATATAAACATAAATATGGTAAGGTTAGTAGTGGTTAAAGGTTACTGCTGAAGTTTATAAGAAACCATAATAATGTTTGGCAATGAACGCGATCCGCCTGACGTTAATGATTTTGAGAGAAGCTTAGTCATGTTGTGTTGGAAAACACAATCAAGTTATTGACAAAATGTCATCAAAAGTCCTTAGCGTAGGACACCGCTACGACCTATAATTATAAGAATTTCACAGGAGTTTCTTGCGCGTTCTTCTCCATTCGAAGCTACAATTTGGAACGAGCACCTAACTTCACTGTTGGACAGACTCACAGACTATTTATTTGTTGACGTTGACGTGCCTGATAATGGTTTAAATAGGAATAAATGTTTTTGACTTTGGTTTTGACAGACTGGAAACATAGTTCTGTATGAATGAACTAGACGGTCGAAGATATGAAGTCTGTGAGAGTCTGTCTACGTCTGGGGGTGACCCGTTACTAGCTGGCATGCGCCCGCCATAACATTTATGTGTTTCCTCAATTTATGGCCGTTTACCATCTGATTAGCGGTGCCCAACAGAATGTTAATAAGCTACCTCTGTTTTATCATTTTCTAGGTCAATTCTACAATTTGTATTTCTTAGAATTGAGCCTAAGTTTTTGTATCTAGTAACTAGGTACATAGATTTAAGTAGACCGAGCTTAAATTAGGTAAGTATTAGTTTTTCCTTTCGCCCAACTCACTAGGGATCGGCGCATCTTTGTATTTTTCTTCCACTCCCTATTTTTCTATTAACCAAACTTAAATTAGAAGCATTTTAGGGGATTACTGCAAATTACGTCTACTGTTTAACGAAGATTTTGAAGATCTGGTCTTCCAACATCTTTTTTTTCTTCCTCGGTAACCCAATTTACGTACATAATATGCCCTCTTAATTGACCAAAGATAATTCACAATATAAGGACCTTAGGTAGTGTCATTGGCATGACTAACATATGAATGGCCCGTTACTATCACAGCAAGTATTGACTCTTGCTTCCACGACTCGTCCTCGTGAATACATCAACGGGTCGAAGTTCCGAAGCTTTCGATCTAGAATCCAGGCCAAACCTACAACGGTTTGTTTAGCTGTACCTGCCTACTACTGCCGATGCAAATTATTGTTACTTTCTTAGAGAATCAATAGGCCGTTTAAGTCGTTATTTTGTCATTAGCCTCATTATTAGTGGAGATTAAATTATACAGAAGGCTTATGATGAGGCTTTGATGAAAATAAATCATAGTCCATTCCATTCCCTAATATTATGAATACTCCTTGTCTAGTTGACTTGGCATCTAAATAATTATATCTGCACGACCACACGTAGGTACTTAAAAAAGTGTTCGTTTTCTAAACTGAGCATCCATCTGCATGCAAAGATCAGCGCTGGCTAGTATCACAATGTAGGTAACAGATTCAAACTCGTCTGGGTGATAGTCAAACTGTCACCCCACTGGGCCGACCTGCTTACCTCAATTTCTTATTGAATTCGCACAGAAACTGCGAACGCCATGTTGTTTCTGTTGGAAGTAAACCATTTTGTATTTTATTTACATTTAGCTATTTATTATGTGGTACAAGTTTTAGAGATAAGCTCGTTTTAGAAATCCGCCCCTAACATGGCCCACTGACCCGTGGTTTCGATACAAATGGCTTTATCTACCGGTCTTAGATATAGATAGGTAAGCTACGGTGGCCGAGGTGGGTTTTGTAAAGGTGCCTAGGCGACAATCTTGACATCTTCGTGTCTCGTAAAGTAAGTTAAGCTATAAGACTGAATTGTTTTTCTAAGCAAGAATAAAGGTACCTAGCGGGTTGTGGAGGAAGGTTGCGGACTCTGATTGGTAGTCTGCTGTCTGATCTGGTTGAGGTCAAAGAAAATAATGATGTGACTAATGTAAAAACTAAAAAGCAAAAAGTAACTATTATTGCTCATACTCATGATAGGTTACCCACTGCTATTCCATTATCAGATCCTGAACTGGCAAAAATGGGATCCCATGGGAGTGCAACTTTAGAACAAAAAAATATTTTTAAAATCGGACGATAATTGGCGGGGTAATCGATGAACATAGATAAAAAGAGAAACAATCATCCGAACATAGAACCTACTCCTTTTTAGGAGTCGGTAAAAAGTAGTTTAATGGAATTTAAAATAATTCATAGCATCTACAAATAAATCTTGAATACTAGACAGCTCAACTGATTAGTGTGCTAGAAATGTTGATAAATATTTTTTACTGTTTTAAAATACATTAATTAAAGTTGATTTAGAATTCATTAAACTCGATTTAGGTTGAACTTTCGAGTATATTTTTTTATGGAATAAGCCGGTAGCAGATCGAGCAGACGGATCACCTGATGGTAAGCAATCGCCGCCGCCCATGGACACCCGAAAAACCAGAGGAGCTACAGATCCGTTGCCGGCCTTTTGGGGATTAGGAATTTAAGGATTGTTGGGAAATTGGGATTGGGAAGGATGTTGATTGGACCTTCGGTAACCTCACTAACACAACGAAACACAACGCATACGTTGTTTCACGTCCGTTTTCCGTGAAGCCGTGGTATCACTCCGGTCGAGCCGGCCCATTCCTGCCGAAGCATGGCTCTCCCACACTTAAAAATATTATGTATAATAATGAAATAAAATGTAAGATAGATAAATGTGTAAGATAACACTCACAATTCCTACGGTAGTAAATATAGGCTTATCGACACCTTGATGTGGAACCGACATCACAACGGGACATTGAATGCGTACCTATGTACAACTGTACCTAAGTATACATAATGTACATTCATCAAACAGAGGCGCGACAAGTTCAAACAATATCGACCAGTGTTACTTGGCACCTGATGATGCTCAACCAGTGAAACGGGAGTTCTTGGTGTAAGCTGTTTGACAGACCAGACAGTATTGGACGAGTAATGCAAACAATATCTGTCAAGTTGAAATACTGTAGTCTGTTGACCTCTGAGGAAACCAATATTCCTTGTTTTATTTTTGGGCGGGGTAAATCATTCAATGGCTTCTCCCGCCTAGGGTGAGGAGAGTGCCGCGCCAGATTAGTGCGTGGCGGGACGAGCTCCGGCGCGATCTCATGGCGGAATGGCAACAGCGACTGTCGCAACCGAGGGCTGGGCTCGCTGTCATTGCAGCGGTAAGTCCCCTCTTTGAGGAGTGGCTAGAGAGGCGCCACGGCGTCCTCACCTACCGCCTGACGCAGGTGCTTACCGGACATGGAATATTCCTGCGATATACTTGATTTAGTATTTTAAATAAATAACCAATATAAAATTCTATAACTTAAACTTTTCGAGTTACAGTTCGTTGTTAAAATTTAAAGTCATAAAAGCGTTTAGATGATACTTTAGTAAGTTATTCTCAGTTTACGACATATTATACGACAACGGCTTCATACAATGCAACATAAATTACCGACAACATAAAACGCTAAAAAGAGGAAGTTTAGTCAGTTTGCATCTTTATATGATACTGGTGTCCATGAAATCGTCCAAAATGACTTTGGGGACAATCCGGAGCTGCGGACAACGTAACATGTTACCGGGGCTCCGGTTCAAAGCAGGGGTGATTTTTAGTCAGTAAGAGTCTGACACACCTAGCGGGTTTTTCGGAGCTCCGGCTCGACTCAAAAGGAACGGGGTGGTTTTTAGTCATAAGGCATTTACAATCCCTACGCCTCGTGATCTAAAGTAGACCATGTTATTAAATAAAAATAAAGAAGGAGTGGTCTCTTAAAACTAAATGATCTGATCATCATGAATAATCATGATATACAGATATCCAGGTTCTTCTCACTGTCGCACTGTATCTGTTATCGTGCCGAGGTCGGTGACCCCGTGCAAGGTGCAGGTACTGCTGGTGCCGTTATGTGAGGCTGCTACTTTTGGACTCGCTTTTTATTTGATATCGCTTTTTACGTAGGTATCACTGGCGCCAGAAACATTCGATACTGATTACTGTGTTCAACATTAAGCTGCTAAAGCGCTGAATAGTGAGCTTTTCTTTGGTAATGATCGTTTTCCATGAAATACAGTCCAGAATGACTTTGGGGACAATCCGGAGCTGCGGACAACGTAACATGTTACCGGGGCTTCGGTTCAAAGCAGGGGTGATTTTCAGTCAGTAAGAGTCTGACAAACATCGGGATGATTTTCCAAAAAAAGTCTAACCTGTATTTCATAAGGCATATTACAATCTTATCCTGTTGATCTAAAGTAGACTATGTTTGCGCAGTAATATAAATCTTAAAACTAAATGATCTTGTCATCATGAATAATGCCGATCTACAGATATCCAGGTTCTTCTGACTTCGCACTGTATCTTTAATCGTGCCGAGGTCGGTGACCCCGTGCAAGGTGCAGGTACGCTGGTGCCGTTATGTGAGGCTGCTACTTTTGGACTCGCTTTTTATTTGAAAAACGCTTTTTACGTAGGTTATGGCGCCAGAAACATTCGATTATCTGAATGGGTCCTGTGTTCAACATTAAGCTGCTAAAGCGCTGAATAGTGAGCTTTTCTTTGGTAACGTCGCGTCGTTTTGTGAAATAAAAGAAGCAAGAGACAGGTATAAGTTCCTAGTGATCTTACAGTTAATCAAATAAAACTTGTGTTGACTGACTCCTTAAATGATCTGTTAAATCGCAGCCATGTCTAGTATTTTAATACGAGTAGGTACATTACACAGAATTTGTAAAAAGTTATGATTTAGACAAACGTTCTTTAAAAATTGCAACTAAAGGACTAACTTCCAAACTTACTACTCTGACCGCCGTACTCATAGTCATTTAATGGCTATTTAACTCAATACTTAGCAATTGTTTTAGGAACAGAATCGTTAGTAAGGAATAGTTGAAGTAATAATTTAATATTTCTGCAGTAAAATACTTAGGATAAATTCCTTCTTTTACCCAAAAATCTTGGATGAAATGTCAAACATCGCACTTGATAGAAATCGAACAATTTTAAAGTATTAGAAAAGATCCTTTTATAAACATATCAAGAAATTCTTTCCATACTAATTTATATTTTCTTATTTATTTATTTATTTTCTAGAAAAAGGTAACGAATTAAACCAGCTTGAAGCGCTGTCAGCAAGTGGAAGCTGGTTGTGTTGTCAGGAGGACCAGTTGTGCCGTTAGCTGCCAGGTCAGCGAGGCAGGGACTGGGTCGCGACTCGCGACTCGCGTGCTACTCCACACCTCATCAGCCATCTTATTTACTTAAGTACCAGACTATAATAATAAGGTGTAATATATCACCAAATGACACGTAGAAACGGTAAGCTGGGGCGTCTCTGCCAAGTGAGAACAAGGCAGCTTTTTGCTACTACTAAAGAACTCCTTTTCGGGGTAACCTTTGAAGCTATATATGTTTAAGTATATGTTACTTGTTACTGCGAGCGTTTTTAACCGACTTCAAAAAAGGAGGTTCTTAGTTTGACTTGTATGTATGTATGTTGGTGCGCAATTATCTCGCGTTAGGCTGAACCGATATTGCTGCGGTTTTCAGCATAGTATTTTTTAGATTTAGGAGAAGGTTTCAGAGGCAGTCAACCTGACTTAGGTAGGACTTGGTAAAGAAAACTTAACGCGGTTCCGGTTTTTTTTTAAAGTTTGTAGATTTTAGTTTTAAATAGTTATTTATTTCTTTGGTCATTCTATTCCTCTCCATTTAAATTCAGGTCTGTTGTTGTTAATGTGACATGTAAGATTTGTAACGTACGTTCAAAAAATATTGTACTGTATCGATTAACAAGCAAACATTCAATAATCGTGTTCCGCAGATTATCACCAAATGTCCCCAGGATTACATAAGCATCGGTTAGTACTTTCACTGTAAACTTTCTGGCACTTATCATTATCACTGTTACGTGTTACCTTCGAATTTTCGAAAAGGAGAGTTTCCTTTTTATATTACAAAATTACAAACACATTATAAGGTAATAAGGTACAGTCGCCGAAGATGGCAACGTTCCTAAGTTGGCTCAATACCACGTTTCTGAGTTTAACACGAAAGTAGGTGTTACTACCTATACCATCATATCTTATTAGATTTCATGCTATTACTGCGAATCTTTGCCGGCGTTACCCGGTCCGGGATTCGAGTCCGAGATACTTAGCCCGGCAGCCGCACAAACTTTGTGATCGTTGGACAAAAGTAAGTTTAAATTAAAACAATATAAGTGTCATTTAGCTTTTAAGTTTAATATAGTAAAGTAGAGTACAACTAGGTATAAACTTACGAACTAGATACACATAGTGCTTAGACTATAACTTAGTACTTAGTAGCGAGCTCTCCTGCTCTTGTTGCGGACCGTGTTGGCCAGACACAGCCCGAACACTGCAGCCACCAACTGAAACACACGAGTTATATTCAATTTTATTTCTTCTTCACACAAGTAACAGTTAACGGAGGACTTTATGCCACTAGGCATTCTCTAACAACCAGAGTCGCCTATAGTGCAAAGAAATGAAGCAATTGGTGCGAAGCCAATACCCTTAGTACGAGTTTCCTTTAAACGTAAATCAAACAAAGGGTACTGATTGGCCAGCTCGAATAAACCAACCAATAAGAACGCTCTCGTTGATGGAACTGAACAATTAACAGGCGACTTTAAACCTTATTGTAATGAATATAGTTTCCACTTCCATATGTATTCTGCATGCTCATGCTCGTAGAATCAGATAGGGAACGAATATACTATATAGATCAGATTTTTAATGAAAAAACAAAGGACCTGAATTTGTTAATGTTCATTATCTAGTTTAAATTTTCCGTACAAATGTAATAATCATTTTTATGCAAGCTAATATGAGAACTTAGTAGGTACTATTTTTTGTCAGGAAGTTGAAAAAGAACATAGTCTAGAAATATAAAAGAATGAACAAAAGCACAAATGCAATAGGCACACCACCTGTTACATGGGACTTACAACATAAATTGTGAAAAGTGGGTGTACACAGTGGCATTACGTGTCATAATGTGCACCTCTGCCTACCCCTTCGGGGCTTAAAGGCGTGATGATATGTATGTATGTATGTATGAACAAATGGCTTACCTCTAAGGAGACGATGACTATCATGACGCTTCCGATAGCGAGGCCGAAGGTTTGGAAGAACTGTTGCACATGCGTGTTGCAGCCGCCGTAGGCAGTGAGGGAGGTGCAGGGAGGGGTCGCACAGCAGGTGGGGGACAGGTCGCGGCCGACATATGAGGAGTAACCATCAGGACCACAGCAAGTGAACTGGAAACAGAAATAATTGCTATTAAAACGGGTCTTGTTCTTATAATTAACTTTAAATTAATTATTGTCGAGGTCTGTACGATTGCTGAGAAATCGATCCCGATTCCCCAATCAGGATCGATTTCCGGATCAGAAAAATGATGAAAAATAATGATGTTTTTGATTATTCTAAAATTTCTCAGTAAAACCACAGAACATGGTATTGTACCCGGTATATGGTACACTCACTCTTAAATGGGACAAATAACCACTTTTGTACGAAAACATGAAAATGATAAATAAATGAGTACCATCATTATTCGGAATTACTTCGAAAGCTAAGCTTCGACTATTAGATATTATATCTCTTTACATACTTATCTTGCTCCAAAACAACAGGTTAATAGTTAATGTCTACAGTGCATTCACTTACTGTTTTTTCAATAGCCTGGAAGGAAACTTGGTCCTGTTTGAAGGCCTCATTGAGCCACAAGGGGACCTTGGACACGACGTCGTCCAACTTCACGAAGATCAAGATAGCCAGCGTCAGTTTGATGATCATCAGCAGCAGCATAAAGATGGAGTACTGGAAGAATTAACCAAATATTGTATCATTATCGATAGACTGCAATTTGTGGTAGAATTAATGCCAATTATACTGTAGTGGTTGTAGTAGGGATAAGGGTGTGATGTTCCCTGACTCAGAGAAGGAGAATGTTATCTTACAGGTTACTTGGTGATTTTACGCAGTAAACCTGCCCAAAGGTTGTACCCACATAATTTGTCCCGTACAAAACATTCTTGACTTGCACAGCGCAAGATTTTCAAGATCGACAGTTTAGCCCAAGTCACCGTAATAGCGACATCTGTTAATTTATCGTCGAACTATGTAGTGATGGCAGTGGCCACACAAGTTTGCCCGGCTCCATACATAAGCCCAATGATGTGTATCTAGACAAAGGTAGCTCCAATGTTTGGGCCAATAATATTTTCTGGATGTTTCGGTTGAATGAGATACTTTAGGGCTAATGTATGGAGCTAGGGAACCACCTAAGTATACAATGAAAGTCGGTACTTACAGTAACCAGCATGCAGTTGCTCTCCCTGATGGCTCCGCAGCATCCGAAGAAGGCGATGAAGAAGACGATGCCTCCCACTATCATGGACGTGATGGGAGCTATTTGTATGTTGTAGTCTGCTATCTGCACGATGTCTGTGGACTGCAGCTGCACCGCTATGCCCAGCCCGAGGAGCGTCAAACCAGCCAACTGAAAGATATATACGTTCACTGTTACAAGATTTCAGGGAATAAAGGCTTGAAGTTTTAGTTGTACTTTTACGCGTTAATATGTTAAAGTATTTCCGACTTGGGCAAGGTGACCCTCTCACCTTCGTTGTCTTTTAGTCTTTTCCCAAATTCTTAGAATAACACGGAGGTATGAGTTGTGTCCATGTAAATAAGTTTGAGAGATCTGAGATTAGAATCTAGCAAGTAAATACTATTGAGGGGATTTTTTGTGGTGCGAAAATCATCCAATGACTTCTCCCACCTCGGGCGAGGTGAGAGGGAGTGTCAGACTCTTACTGACTAAAAACCACCCCGTTCCTACTACTGCTTTGAACCGGAGCCCCGGTAACTCGTAAACTTTGTCTGCAGCTATGTTATGCTTGATTGGTTTTTTGAGCCGGCCAATTAGAGCACCGAACGCGCTCTCGTTTCGATTACTTTAAAAACGTAAAGCAAACCCATACTAAGGGTACTGTACTATATTACAATACATTCTGTACATGAAGACTGAATGGGTAGGTATTATTAGATATATGAGGATAAATAGAATATGTATGGATATTTTCCGATACAATTTATATTACAATGCAAGCAGTTATAATATTAAACTGAGCATTGGTTACCTTGTTATGTTTATTTTCCTAAAAATATTATAATGCACGCTACACACTTTACTTAAATGTGCAGTTTGACTGTACAGTCGGACTGCTAAACTGTACAGTCCAAATGTATACAGCCTACAAACCTTAAGACTTAACATACAGCTTTCAACTTTAACTATAGATATAATTTTATCTATCCTTGATTTGATTTAGTTAAAACTGTACAGTCCCACTGTACAGGTAAAGCAAATGTCCACGTACAGCCTACACTTTACGATTTAACTGTGCAGATTTAACTGTACATTCATTATTTGTTTTTTGCCATTCGATCAATTTATAATCTTAATCCGAGGCATTCTCTCAGGGAACTATTTAAAGAAATTAATATAATGACTGTTGCCTCTCAATATATCTATGAAAATATAGTGTATGCTCATAAAAACATTAAATTATTTAAAAAGTACAGTGATATACACAATATCAACACTAGAAATAAAAATAAATATGTTGTTCCTACTACTAGACTTAAGAAAATAAGCGGTTCGTTTAGATGTCAATGTATACGCTTTTACAATAAAGTTCCCAGCCATATTCAAAGTTAAAACCTAAGTAAATTTAAAAATGTTATTAAAGAAAAACTTTGTACTAAAGCTTTTTATAAAATAAAAGACTATTTGGAGGATAGTCAGGCTTGGGAATGAACTGCTATACTGTTCACATAGGTCTTGTTTACATGTTTGTAACATAGTTACATTTTTTATACAACTTGGTAAAGTTTTCATTTAGGCTTTGGTTATGACAATGTTGAAATTCTTTATGTTTTTCCAGCTTCTACAGAGTAGAAGATACTGCAAATTGTAATTTTTTCCCTATTTTTCTCATGATTCACAAGTGCTATCTTTGTGCAGGTTATATAAGGATTTGTCAGACTTGTGGCCCAGCTTGTGTACAATCAATATACCAGTAATTGGAACGTTATCTGCAGCCTATAGCGAGCCGGCGGCATTATCTTATCAACCTTATCACAAGGTTTTAGGTGTGAGAGTCGCGACGCACCTAAAAACTCTATAGAAGTTATTATAGTCCAAGAGCTACTGAATCCTCCAAATAAAATTCTTCCTGTACAGCTAGAAATTTGTAGGATGATGATTTATAAGACGCTAATGCCAACAGTCGAAGTGGCAGTCTTCAGATCTGCACATCATCATCTGTTTTAATTAACCAGCTTATCAAGATTTCACTTTGTCTGATCTTTCCGCGCATTCAACGGTCAGTTTACTGGTTATGTACACGCTGATGTGTAGCCTACATAGTACATTCGGAGTGTTCAGTGGCTCTTAGACTATGACTGGCGACTATAGTGCATACAATGTAGGACATTTTAATACAGATTTTGCATTGTATTCTAATTAAATTATTTAGCGATAACGATAGTATTGAAGAAATGGTGTTATTTATAATAGAGGTGCTCTTATTCTTTCAGTTTCAGGAACTGATATCATGCTTTCACTTTGTACATACTATGTGACTCAGTTGACTTTTTAGCTTAGGTAGGTACATTTATCACTAAATGTAAATGTTAGTCATCGCTTTACAGTATGTAGATAGCCTTGTTGTTTATTTAAAGCTGGCAAATAATCTATTAATCCGTAATCGTATTATGTGAAGGGATCACCTTAACAATTTTGTATGTAGTGGTGAGTCCACACACGATGTGCTGTAATCTCGTATCGTATAAAAATATCGTTATCTTTGTTTTCCTCAAAAGTGTCGAGTGCAATTCCAAGAAGTAGGTATGTTATTTTTATTGTATAAGCCGGTAAACTAGCAGACGGAAGGTAAGCAATCGCCGCCGCCCATGGACGCCCGAAACAACCAAAGATTGCCGGCTTTTTGGGGGTTATGAATTTAAGGGTTGCTGGGGAATCAGAAATTGAGAAGATTGGGAATTAAGTAGGTAATTGGGCCTTCGATAATCTCACTCACACAACGAAACACAACACAAGCCTCACGTCGGCTTTCTATGAGGCCGGCCCATTCGCGCCAAAGCATGGCTCTCCCACGATAAAAGGTTTATTTATTAATTTGAAATTTTCACATAGTTTCAGGTTGAGCATTCTATGTCCTACTCTTCTATGTTTACCTCTAGATTTAATCATACCTTTAACTAGGTCATATGGGGGGAGATCGGGGACGATCACTGGTATTAGCACTATCAGTAACAATAACCTACTGGACTGATTACAATAGGTATTATCTCGCGCATGCGCTTCTGTAACGTAGGTACATACACATAAGTTGTTTATCAAACGGTCCCTTAAAATGAATCGCTTCAATGTAATGGTTTGTCAAATGTCGAAATGTTAGTTTTGTTAATATTCTGTTATTCGGGAGAAAACCGATTAAGTCAGCTAAAATAGATGTAGGTATGATTTCAATGTAAACAAGCGTGTTCCTGTTATTCAAACCGTTTCTATTGGTCAACACTGATTAAGAACCAAGTAAGTTTTACTTGGTTTATCCGTGTTTATTAATAGTGCTTATGCATTGGTAATTAATCATACTATTATGAAGCTAAGCTACAATAGAAACTGTAGTACATGTAGTATATACATCCCATATTCCCCGTGTAACCCATGTTTAGTTACTATTTAGATAGAAAAACTGTAATGGTAAATTGTTGATCTCACAACTACCCTCAATCTTTTAACATTGTGCAATGTATACAACAGTATTGAATTATTATTGTTACCTTAATTAATAAGTACCTACTTTCTTTTTATTTTGATCTCATTAGATTTAAACATTTTTGTAATTTTATTTAGTAGCTCAAGTTTAAATTCGCAGGATGTGATTCCCTGTAATTGAAGGATCACAAGACTATGTAAATTATTGTAAGTTGTACTTTAGTTGTCCAATAAAATAAAACCAGGTTTTAGTTACACGTGTTCTCATTTTTCACCTACATAATTATAATATCATGGACCAATATTACTTTCTTAGTACATATACCCATACATAGTCTGTAGGTACTCATATTGTTTATCATAGGTTCATTTAAATGATTAGGTGTATCTAACGTCTTATTGTTATGCCTTTTATCGGTCTGTGGATGTCATTACAATAATGCTCAGTTAACCTGAACTATAAACAATGCACTTTACTTATCTACGAAATCAATGTTAAGTTAAACAATGACCTGCGTCACTCGTGTAGTTGCATAGAACATACTCAACTTTCTCGATATCAAATATTTAATACATTGCTATCGATCATAGCTTTATCTTTCTGCACCACAAGCAAACATGTCGGACGATATCCTCAGCGGCCGCGGCGCCCTATATGACTACATCGGGAAAAACCTACCGGTAGGTATCTATGCGAAAATAAATGAAGAAAGTACTTACCGCAAACACTAAGTTCGCGAAGAACAAGATGTACTTGACCAAGAACTCACCACACCCCATCTTGAACGAGTATTTTGTTTATTAATTACAATGAAAAAGCAATTACAATGAGGATAGTACAGCAACGTTCGTGCCACAGCGAGGTTGTTACAATACTGTGCGAATACCGCACACAAGTAGATAGAAAAACTTATCGACTCAGATAACGTCGGTACACGAACAAATTCCACTTTTTTATAATAATCGATAAACTTATGCAGGTATATAGTTTGATTCCTGGGAAACGGGAAATGCTATTTTCTCGTCAATTTCGGTAATGAATCATTTCACTTCATTCATTGTTTCAACGAAAGGGCAACATGACAAAAGTACAAACTTCGTAATATTTTGCACCTGAATACATGTATTGCTTAGCTTAGTATGATAACTACTGGAGCTGCGGACTGCCTAGTGGGTTACCAGGGCTCCGGCTCGAAAAACAGTAGGAACAGGGTGGTTTTTGGTCAGTAGGGGTCTGACAACTCCCTCTCAACGCCTAAGGCGGGAGAAGTCATTAAATGCTTTCCCTCCTTTAAAAAAGTATGCTAACTAGGTACCGATATTGCAATTTACGTAATCGTTGCATTTTTATAAATAGAACCACAATAAGGAGGAAATTCATATTACAATAGCAGTACAACGTACGTATATATGTATGTACGATATGTGTCGTCAAATAAAAAACAATTGTATAAATAACGATTTTCGTATTTGTGGATGAAATTTTTTTTTCCTTTCTTTAACGGCAACTGAGTCTTTATTACAGTGTGGATAAAATAATTATATTTGCATTGAAACATTGAAAAAATGCTGCAACGAAGGCAAGCATGGTGTAGGTGCGTTTGGCTTCCACCAACCTGGTGATCCACCAATCAAAATTACACATAACTTGTGGAAACTAGTGGAAACGGACTCAGCTAAGCTATGTTTTTTATACGGAAAGATGCGTGCTATGGCTGTGTGTGTGGATGACTTCCATCGTTACATCCCATACTCGAACTGCGCATCTTCCTCGCACAGCTATTTTGCGATGGCGCATCTTCATAGCATATCTTACTCGCACAGCTGCCTAGCTTAGTATCAGTGGAAACGGTCGCATAGATTCCCAGCTTAGGTATTATATCTTCGTAGCATAGCTACATAGCACTTCTCTGGTGGAAAGCCCCCTTATTCTATGATGTGTGTCCAGCTATGACGTGGGTGAAGTGACGCAATGAGTGTGTCATCAACTAAAACAAATGAATGTTCCGGAACTGACTCGCTTGGGAAGTGAGAATAACTTCCACTGAACACACACCCATATCTTATCTTTTACATATACACAAACTTTACCTATGTACAGCAATAACTATATTATGTATCATCAACATCATATTAGCCACAACTCCATAAGACGTCCGATACCTCACATACAATGACTTCCAGGGCGCTTACTCTTGAAACCAATCTCAATGTCAATTCAATAAAATTTCAAAAATTATTCAATGTTAAAACTATACAACCCCAACTTTGCTGTTAAAATAGCATTCAAAATAAAGCTAAATTCAATACAATTTAGTTCATGTATGTATGTATGTTGTATGTTGCAACTCAAGAGTACGAAATTTCCTAATATCAATGTCGATCGATCGGAATTGGATTCAAGATCTTACTAGAAAAACTATCTAAAAACAGCTTGTTTGTATATAGGTGATTTAAAAAGTATAGTAAGTAATTAGTGCACATTTCGTAATCATATTATTGTAAGGACTGCCTCGTTGGTCGAGTGGTCGGAAATGCGACTGCCGGACAAGTGGTCTCGGTTTCATGACGGTACTGGACTTCTTTCGGTTTTTCGAAAACTCAGTAGTAGCACGTAGTCTGGAATTGTGCCCAGTATATGGCAATAGGTTCACCCCCTATTACATGGGACTTATATCACAAATGGTGAAAAGTGGGTGTACATTGTATAGCGACATTAGCCGTAATATGCACCTCTGCCTACCCCTTCGGGGATAAAAGGCGTGACGTTGTAACTGAAGTAACTAACTGATTATTGTAAGGACATTTTGTATATTAAAGCCTTCAAGTTTCACAAACGAATGATTATAATTACAATATTTATGTTCGAATAACATTGATGTAAACCGATAATATTTTGAATATAATTCTGTAGAATTAACATGATAAGATCATTCAATTATATCGTTATCAAACTCGTTTGACTCAAACCGTTTTAGTTGTAATAGGTATTCTAAGTGCGAAGTGATAAGTCGGTGCTGATATTGATTACCTATTTATAATAATAGATGTTACACATCTATTGTTACCTGGAGTAACACAGACAGTACCAATACTATGTATTTCCTGGATAAATACAATACAATGTAACCAAGAATTGTATTATGAACCTTATTGAAAAAGTGTGACCTATGGAGTTTCTTGCTCGTTCATCTTCATAGGAATCTCCACTTTGGAACGAGCAAATAGCTTCATTAGAGGACTGACATTTTTAACGTTTTAATGTTTGCATTGATTTTCAAAAGTGCCTTCCTAGTCAAACTGGTAAATGAATATTGTACATGTCAATAAATAATTGTTAAATGGACACGATACACTGGATACATTTTCGTCGTAAATATTTGTTATTGCTAGAACCAGGATACAGGAAAAAATTAACATTTTATAGGAAAATTTAATAAATTACAGGAATTCTTAGCAACCGTGCGCAGCCAGGATGGTGGGGGGGGGGAGACTTGTATGAAATAATATCTTATCATTTACTTTTACTGCATAATTGTAGTTTATCGGCGTTTTATCTAATTATCACTTGTGTTTGTGGGCCTGAATGGCTTCTGTAAAATAATGTTAAATAACATCTACTTAGGGCTCCTCAATCAGTACCTACCTGCATTTTTAGACGTGATCAAAGTGTCTCATAATTATGATGTAGTAAAATTATTAATAAAGGCAATGACAATAGGTACTTCAAATTAGTTACTGAACTATAACCATAAGATTTCAGCTAATCATTAATTTAAATCCTTCAAAATATGCTGTAAAATACAATAAAACAATATTGCAGGTTTGGACTAAAAAGTTTAGGCATTAAAACATAAAAAGAAGAATAAAAGTAACTTTATGCTTTTAGGAATAAATAAAATTTACTATTAATACTAGTAATAATTAGTGTGCACTTAGGTTTTTAACGACTATTGTAAAATCAGGTGGTACACAGAGCGCCATCTACGGCGATCCTTGCGTACTTCGTGCAACATTAAAGTAAAATTATACTAGCATCACGCAGTTCGGAATAACTTTGCTAAAACGTTACGGTCAGGCGCTTTACAACTAGTGATTTAGTATGCAACGACTGTGCTGCACACACTACAGGGCACTCGCCACATAATTCGAACAATATCCTTTACCTTATTTAAATTGTTAGTCATTATATGCACGCGAACTCTGTTAACAAGACCTAGTTTAAATGCTTCTGGTTACTATTGTTTACTATATTAAGATAACGTTACATGCCAGCCCCATAACTAAAAGCATTTATACGGTACTTAGAAATAAATAAATAACAGAAGTATTATAATCTATTCTACAAATAAAATTTACTAGCTTCTGCCAGCGCTTGCGCCCGCGTTCCCGTGGGATAATATGTAGCATATGCGTAATTCCAGGCCATAATCTACCCCTATTCCAAATTTCATCCCGATCCCTTCAGCCGTTTTAACTTGAAGGAGTAACAAATAAAGGAACATACAAACTTTCGCATTTAATAATAATAATGAGATGAGATGAGTTGATAAGATGAGTTGCCTTCAGCTCCACTTGGGGGAAGGATGTATCCCAGTAAGATGCTGGTAGGGGTCTTGACCGTACTTCCGGGATTGCTCTGATAGCCGTGGGATGCCTCCCCTTCCTCAAGCAGCTCAACGTATGTTGCTCCCCTTGTCGCTACATGCTAGCGGCCGTTATTGAGTTTGCTAGTCACCCCCTGCCTGTTTATCCGTATTTTTCAATATTGGTTAGGGGCAGGGGCCATAGTCCCCATAGTTAACCGGTTAACTATTCCACAGCCACCCACACCCATATCCCTATCATTTCCTTTTACCATATCTCGCAATAGTCCGGCATCAACCGGGGATTGTCCTTAGGTGCACTTCCATAGTGCATACAGGGATAACTGCCGGTTGATGTCCCATTACATTTAGATCAAAATTGTTCAACGGGCCTCTGCGAGTTGGCTTCGGCTCCTCGTACGCCTTCCAAAGGTCCGGGACCCTGTGGTCCCGAGATTATGTAAAGAACAGACATAATAATAATATAAACTTTATTGTACACCTTTTACAATTCAGACAAATAAATATAAGTAGCGCTAAGTGGATGGTAGGGTACAAAGGCGGCCTTATCGCTTACAGCGATCTCTTCCAGGCAACCTTTGGGTGGACGGAGATGGTGAATGTTTAATTGTGGACGCATTTATTATAGGAATTAGTAGGATGTTACAATAGACTAGCAGAATACACTCGTATTAATATAAGAAAAAATACCTGGTACATCGAATTAATGTTTAAAAGTACGAGCTCGTTACGTCATCCTTATTTAAAGTAGGTAATCAATAAATACTTTTTTACTAACGCCTATTTTTAGTAGAACACAATAGGTACCTTAGCTTTAACTTATTGCTATTACAAATAATTTAGGCGTACAAATAGCGGCAGCGGTAGCTACATCTTCTCTATTTACCGTGTGACGTGGGGGCTTCATACTCGGTCCCGCAGATAAAATTACGTATGTCACCAAGACCGGGCAACAGCGCTCTCTGATGCACCTGAACCTCAGAAACTGCCAACAAGAAGCCCTTCTTATGTCCAGTAACCCCATAATCCCGAAGTGGATGGTCACGGGTTAATGGTCGAGTACACGTCACATCAACAGCTCCCTTATAAGGAAGCTAATAAATTATATCGAGTGTCAAACTAATTATCAATTTTTCCTCACAAAACCTCAATTAAGTTGGTACTTATTTACGATGTCATTAAACGTCACGCACATCAGTAGGCAAATCACTACAAAAAAATATTTCACCATTTATAGTATTGGTTCCTACATACATACATAATTTTACCCTTTCCGGAGCTGAGGACTACCTAGCGGGTTTACCGGGGCTCCGGTTCGAAAAGCAGGAGTAGGAACGGGGTGGTTTTAGTCAGTAAGAGTCTGACACTCCCTCTCGCCTCGGCCACGGCAGAAGAAGTCATTGGGTGATATTCCCCCTTCAAAAAAAATGGGGGCACACAAGTACCTCGCTTAGACGAGTCAAGCCAAGGCAAGGGCACTATTTACCTATTCTTGAGGCGCTTCGTAGTATTTTTGAACCATATATTATATACCCGATTTATTAGGTTTGGATTTTATACCCCATAAAAAATTTTTACGTACGGTACGATGTCAATTGTAGACTTATTAACCCAAAAAAGTTTTAATTAAGTACATAGGTTTAAATTAAATTGATATCTAATAAAGTACACCATGACGTAATTAGTGTAGTAACAAGCGCCTCCTAAACATACCAAAATAAAATTAAATGCCAAAATTATATTTCCATGCCAAGTGTTGCCAAGACAAGAGACAAAAAAATATCAGATTTTATGTATAGCCAAGTAGACTCTACATGTCCAGTTCTAAATCAAAACCGCTCGTACCTCGTAGCGCGTAGCTCGTAGTACGTAGCGCGTAGTTTGTAGCGCGTAGTATGTTGCACGTAGTATACAGCGCGTAGAACGTAGAGCGTAGCAGTGTTATCCCATTGTTAGTCTACCAGGCTTGTCTACGCAAACCATGGAATAGCAAATCGACCGCGTGGTAGGAATTCACGCTGAAAAATACTACTACGCTCTGCGTACTACGCGCTACGAACTACGAGTTACGAGCTACGCACTACGAACTACGCACTACGAGCTACGCGCTAAGATATTTTTTTAGTCGCGAATGTGCAATACAGATAGTATTGCATTTACCTGAGCTTCTTCTAGGGAAATAAAATTATAAATCTTCACCGTTCAACCTAACTGTCTCGGGCTTTCCCCGAAATCTCAATCTTTCTTGACAAACCAGTCAGAGACACCCCTTACACAAAAATATAAGTCTAATGTTTATTTGTATAGAGTACCAATCATACAATGAGTGTAAACAATAAGTAGTGAAGAAAAAGCATCGTAATTATTATATTATTCTTTGCTAGTATATGCAGCCAAGTAAAGATAATAAACAGAATTAAATAATAATTTAAAAAACAAAAAACCCGACTGCGTTTCTTTATAATATTAAAATGAAAAAACCCTAAAACAAGAAAGTCAACGTAAAATTTAAGCAGTCGGGACCCATTCTAAATATAAAGACTTTCTGAGGGCACATACGGCCTGGCTTTCTAAAATGGGTCCCGAATTTTTTAAATTACCTTTTTTTATTTTATTTTTTTTAGTTTTATTATTTTTTATTTTGATATATCTAGTGTCACTCTCACAGTAAATACGAATCAAACGACCCCTATCAAGCGGAAATCCATCGAGTCGTTCAGGTTAGAGAGTGAGAAATATTCGAATTTGGCGCCAAAAATCCGCCATTTTGTTTTTTTATTATTTTGATATATCCAGTGTCACTCTCACAGTAAATACGAATCTAACGACACCTCTCAAGTCAAAATCCATCAAGCCGTTTAGGCTGCAGAGAGTGCCAAACAATTATACATACATACATACATACACTCGAAAAACATAACCCTCCTTCTGGCGCAGTCGGGTAAAAAGCAAATAGCATAGCTAACTATGTCATATTTAAACTGTCGCAGTTTGACAACACCAAAACTTATAAAACAATTGCAATAATTTTTTGTATCGAACTTGAGCTTAGAAATTATTTTCTTGATACACCATAATATCGACTGCACGGTAAGTGCGGTGGCTGGGCTACCGGCTGTCAGGTAACGTGTAGCAAGTTCGATTTCCGCACGGAACAAGTCTTTGTGTGTTGGGGGTCTGAGTGTCATGTGTATATGAAATTATATGTTTGTTAACGCACACGACACAGGAAAAAGTCCTAGTATCGGTCAACATTTAAAAAAAACCCACACTTGTATTTCTTTTCTATGTGCATGACCATATTTACTAATCATACGACAATATTTTGTGTAACGTCACTAACCAGTCGCGTGCCTACGTCACACCAAAAATGTTAACTTACTCTCGGGATTTTTTCAATGAACCTGCTCGAATAACTGAAATTGACATCATAGTTAGCAGTAATTCATAGATACTGACTGTCGGTTAAATTCGGCCGAGTTATGTTTGTTATTTATAGAGATCCAAAGTCATTAGCACGCACACGACGCAAACTTCGCTTGTGACAGTCAGTTGCCAGTGTTTAACAGAACGCTGTGTAGAACAAACGTGCGCGCGCGCCCACATCTTAACCATTAAATTGATCGATTCAAATAAAAAAACATTTACATAAAAAGTTTTTTTAAATTAACTCAGTAATTAAATTATTGTGAACAATGGCTGATGAGCTTGTGAAATTGAAAATTGTGAATGAGAACGAGAAAAGTGTGGATCAGAGTTTGAACGACGAGGTCGAAATGATTTTTGGCAGAGGACCGGCGCCGGCGCTTAATGACAAGAAACAAATTATCAGCAATGGCAACCTGATCGACAAAGAACGAAGCACAGAGTTTGTAAGTTAAATAATTACTTACTTATTTCTATTATAGTTATAATGAGAATAATACGGAAGTACTCGTACTAACTGAAACTGACAAAACAAACAAACAAACTTCATTTGCATGTGATTAGGTATCTCTTTGTTACTTAAAACAAAATAATACTTAGTCATTCATGCTGAATAAGATGTTCTCATAAGTTTTTAAACTAAAACTTTGACTCCGTTTCGTTGCTCCCCAAGTGTATCATACTTGGGGAGCAACGAAACTGAGTCACTAATTCTATAACTTAAAAAAATATTCGTTTTACAACGAAATACTCTCATTTTAAAGGTGATTGAATCTCATTTTAAATGATGAAGGTGAAGCCTTTCATACGACATAAAACTCAAAACTCTAACTAAAATTCTTTGCATGTTAAGGTGTTACAGGTCTTAATTTATTCGTACGTTACCAATTTATAATATACTTTTATCAGCATACATTTGTCAAGAAATGAAAAAGAAAAAAAAGCTAGTGGCTCTGTTTTTTGCTCGCAAATGTAGACTTGAGTTTTAAAACTAGACAGGTAGATCACAAACGCAGCGTCTAACCATTCGTAAAAAATATTTTAATGACGTCTAGTAGGGGTCATTGGCCGTTAGACAATATAGATAAAATAAATAATAGTTTGGTCTGACGCGTTTACCGGCAGCTAAAGTTCTAGGATTCTGTGAAGTTGACGTAATTATGTTATTACTATATCCGGACTCCCATATGGTTCAATGTTTTTGTGTGTTTAAAACCGTCGTACTCAGAGTAATTTAATAGTTACTTAACCTAGTCATTTCCAATTGTTTTTGGAACAAATTCGTTCCCAAGGAACAGTTTTAATAATCATTAAATGAGTGAGCCATTAGTGAGTGAGAGATCAGTGAGATTGGTTTAAAGAGTACACACAGTAAACATACTTATAAAAAAAGGTTTTATGGACCTTATTTCCATAATTCTGAGTATCTAGGCAGGTATTCTACACCTGACATTGTTTCGTCGCCCAATTTGTTATTCTATTTCATATAAAATCTTACTCATGGGAAACAAAATCTTATGTCGTTAGTCTTTAAGTGCAAAATAAAACAAAAGTATAAGATGTTAATTATTCTGCAACTGCATTGTCCGTGATCAGCCGCAATACTTCCGAATTCTTTCACGCTGACTTCTATCAGCGAGCATATTGCCATTTATAGTATGTTAAGTAATGCAACGACTGCACCACATAGTCACATTAACATAGTCAATATATCATTGTCTTTGTGTCAAGTTGTAAATGATAACTACTGCAAGTTGTCAATAGTTCCAATTACATTGATCAGTTTATTACCGCACGTATATTAATGGAGAAAAGCTTAAAACTAAAAATCTATTGTATTGTTAGTGTAGCTCAAAGTAACGCCTGATTCTATTTTACCCATTATAAGAGTCAAGGTAGTTACTGTATTCGCATGCTGACAAGCTCTAGAGAATAATTCTACACTGATGATTTCAAAGCATAGTAATATAATATGCACTAACAATTGATGGTGATTATGTAGGCTATGTGCCAAGTCTAGAAGACCTTATGGTCTAAAGTTACTGTAAAAATAATGGACCCATCACAATTCAAAATCTTCGGCTTCAAGTCAATTTCTAGTATTTTTTTATATTCTAGAACTGCAGATCTTCGTACCGCCACAAACATTATATTCACCTTGACCACTTGCACGAATAATTTAAAACCAAAATTAGCCAAATCGGTCCACCCGTTCTCGAGTTTTAGTGAGACTAACGAACAGCAATTGATTTTTATATATAGAAGATTAGTTCTACATGGGGGATACTGCATTTTTATGGGGGATCAATATATTTTACGATCGCTAATAAGAAATGGTGTGATATGATTTAAAAATCTCAGTGACAGCATAAAGTTAGGATTGTTTTTTTACATAGGACTTTATATTACTAATGGCTTTATATTAATGTCTAACTGATTTACTTAACTCCTTTCGACCATAATCAAAATACACATTATTTTGGTTTTAATTAAAATCCTGACCTCAATATTCTCTCTCAATATACTACAACCTCTCACTTCGTTATAAGGTAACTTGGCTATCAATGTCTTTGGCAGCTCATTCACAACGGTTCTACATACAGGGACCCTGATATGTCTCGATTTAATTAAAAGAAAATGACAATCGAATTGTATGCAAAGTTACATCCATTTGATATAAGTTAACAAAGAATGTAACCATCCATTCTGTGAAATTATGACTAGCAGTGGTTAGTGGTTGGATTTTACTGGTTAAACATTTTATCGAAAGCGGGCGGCAGATGTGGTTTTATTTAAAAAATACATACATTTGAAGTAGTTATCGTATTCTACTGTTACTATTAAAACCGGTGTTGAGTATTTTATCTGTAAGCTTAATGTTTGTATGTAACGATCCTTAAGAAAACCAATACCTTTCTAGATTAAAATAGTTATTGTTCTTGTTAATAGATATTGTTCTTGTTGGTTCCATTAACTTGGCTATGATTTATCTATATATCAGTATTACATAAAAGCGGCTTCGCCCGCGTTTCCGTGAGATAAAAAGTATTTTATCAGCCAAGTCAGCTCATACCCTGACCCTGACCCATACCCAAATTTCATCAAAATCCATTCAGTAGTTTCCGCGTGATTAACAGACAAACATTAAAACAAACTTTCATATGATCACAGAGTGATTGCATTACAATTAGATTTTTTTAATCCTATAATATTCTTTATGATGTTCAGAGTCCCTATCTCCGAAGTCAGTAAAATTATACTGAGCTTTTTCAACCCTGAAATTACGCCCCATGTTGCTCATTGTACAAGTAAAATACTATGTGCATGTGAACTTGTATGTTTGTAAACGCATCCACGACACAGGAGGAAATCCTAGTGTGGGGCAACGATAAAAAATAATTTAGGTATTATATTTTCTTATATATCAAATACAAACCTACCTGTGACTGATTCAAGTACGATGCGTGTCGTATGCAATAATGCAAGTATTGTTTAAGTTGCATGCAAGATGGCAATCTTGATATATTTGTGTACTTAGTGATACAATTCATTGTAGTACTTTACCTTATGTTAAACAAGTTTTACACATATTTTTTCAGGATATGTTACAAAGGATGACACTTTTTTATTGCATCATGAACCAACAGATAATAATGTATACTGTTAAGTTATTGGAAGATTAATAATTTTATTATTGAACAAATATTACACCTTTATACCAATTTAATTACCTTTATAAGCATGTTTCCTCAATTAAAAATAAATTGTTTTCAATTACAAAATAACATTAAATATTAGATTACCTATCTAAAAATAGTAACACTATGTATTTAATTTACAGCTCGATTTTAACAATACCTAATACCATAGTTCATTTCAGTTAAATAAGTATGATATTTGACGTAAAAAATACGATAATACAAGAAGAAAGAAGCTGTAGATGTGTTTGTATCACGTGTTTTAGACAGAATTTGTTCGCAGAGTGATGTAATTAGAGTACGCAGTTCATTAAAAACTTCATCCCACGGTAATCAAGTGAACGTTAATCGAATAGATTCCTACCTAGTACTAGCACCCAATGAAGCTTTTCTTATGGTATAAGCCAGTAAACGAGCAGATCTGATGGTAAGCAATCGCCGCCGCCCATGGATACCCGAAACACAAGAGGCGTAACAAGTGCGCTGTCGGCCTTTTGGGGGTTAGGAATTTAAGGGTTATTGGGGATTAGGTAGATTGGGAAGGGGAGTAATTAGGCCTCCGGTAACTTCATTTACACAACGAAACATAACGCATGTGTTGTTTCACGTCGGTTTTCTGTGAGGCCATGATATCACTCCAGTCGAGCCGGCCCATTCGTGCCAAAGCATGGCTCTTCCATACTTATCATATATTTTTATTCACGATAATACACACTTTACATACTATATTCATAATAACTAGCCGAGAGGTTCTTAGGAGGGGTTCGCCAAAATGTTCATGTAGAATGTTTTGTCTCCCTCATTGGTTGAACACGGTTTAAAAAGACATACCGAACCGAACTCATCTCATACTCCATACATAATATCAGAGTATAGCCTATTATTCTGTGGTATAGCACCATTATTTCGTCAGATCATACCGATGATTCCTTTTTAGGAACTGAATGACTCAGCTCAGAGTAAAATGCTATAAGTGCTAAATAATGAACGGGATGCGTCAAATGACGGGTATTCCTACGGAGAAAGGAGTTCACATATCATTATGATATGTCATATCATATTACTATGTAGATACTATATGTGATATCACGGTAAAGTTAAGTTTTTTGGAAACCCCCAAGTACGTGGCTACTCTCACTTTTTGTTACTACCTTATTGGGCGAGTCACCGACAACGAGGTCTTATAGGATCAGGTTAAGTGTTGGCAGCAATATTTTCACAGGTTTTCGAATGTCACCGGCATTTTAAAACTTAATACCGTATTAATGTAGCAATAAGCCTCATTATATACTATTTATAATTACTATTAGTTTTCTGTAAAGTTTAGTCCTAGGCCTTACATAACATACATAATAATTATCCTGTTTTTAACCGACTTAAAAAGGAAGTTTACAGTTTATTAGTTAAATATAATTAGGGTTTTACCGGTAAAACAGAACCATGTTATTGGCGATACAGTTTCATTAAAAATTTACGATAAATAATACACTAATCTACCTACTTCCTTATTATGTAGCAAATAACCCCTTCACTATGTAAAAGGCGCAAATCATTTGTAACACTGATATCAACTTACTATCAGGTGCTTTCGCCCCTGTAACTTGTAATAAAAATAATCTTCTTCAAGGATATGACTCTTTTTGAGGGCAGGGGGGAATCATCCAATGACTTCTCCCGCCTTGGGCGAGGCGAGAAGGAATGTCAGGCTCTTACTGACTAAAAACCACCAAGTTCCTACTCCTACTTCTTGAGCCGGAGCCCCGGTAAACCAGCTAGGCAGTCCGCAGCTCCGGACAAGGATAAGTAATTTATGGCTACCAGAAACTAAAAGATATAAAGAAACTTTACTGTCAAACATTAAAACATACAAACAAAACATTTATGTATCTCTAGAGACTGAAGGCTGCGGAGGTCGTTAGAATTAGTACAATGAATCATCAATCATTGAAAAGAGGTTTGAAGTTTGTGTCTCATCCTTGCGTAACTCTCGTAACAAAACTTCAGATATTGTGCAACAGTTCTTGAGATTTTCATAAGCTTAAACTTATACGAATCAACTTGAATCAACTGTCTGTTATTTGTAGAGTAAACAAAGCATTAGTAGGCTTTGCGAGTGTAATATGTACTTAGGTATTTTTCATAATGAATGACCACAGTTAGGAACTTTGCCACACTCAATTTTTTTCCTGTGTCGTGGATGCATTTACAAACATACAAGTTCATATACACATGACCCCCAGACCCGAAATAAAGAAAAAGAGTTGCTCCGTGTGGGTATCGAACCCGCTAAACGTTGCGTGACAGCTCGTTGTTCAGCCACCGAGCCAACCGTACAGTCGCAGAATTGAATTTACTATTTAGGTTTTTACAGGTTTTTTTTTCGGTATTTAGACAACAACAAGAATTATTGTTCCCGATATATTGGAATAAGTTCAATCCCATTAACATGGTACACATAACAACCTTCTTGGATTAGAGGGTTTGCATCCCGGTTATGTCCGAAACATTTCGGGGAACCCCGTAACTATTTCGTAAAGAAGACAGACGTCCACTCATCGCAAGAATTGCCACAATACTTATAGGTACTTTTTTCATTTGAATTATTTCAGTAACCGTTTCAGTAATTGTTATGAGTCATGCCAATTGTAAACTGTACCGTATAAGTACATCTAATTACTCATACAATAATTAATTACCTAGATCAACTTAAACTTAACGAAGCAGGTAATATTTGTTACTCATTCTTGTTTGTCGAATAAATGCTCAGAGAAAGAAAGAAACCGTGATTAAGTAAAATAGCTTTGCTTCACTAGGGGTCTGATCAATTGACTGCCATTTCTTGATTTTTAGACCATTTGAATTTTGATAATGACTTTTTGTGTAATTATTGTGTTATCGGCTTACTCACGTATTTATTTGACGAAGAACTCGACTAGTTTCAAGCCATGCTAGAGGCTCATATTCATGAGCAGCATTCCGCGTGTAAGCCGATAACATAATAACACGTGATAACGTAACATAAAAATACGTGAGTAAGCCGATAACATAATAATTAATTGAGTTAGTTGTTTTTCAATGTACGGCACTTGAACTTAACAATCAAAGGAGTTAAGTAAGTTTAAGATCGTGAATTTCTTTTAAGTACATAAAAAAAATAGATTAGAGCCTATGAACATAACCTACTAATTATTATTTTACTTCATAATTACACCTAATTAACTCAACTATAGCACTAAACATTAAACGTGTCTAGATAATTCTTACACTGTGATGCGTAACTAAACACTAATTATTTACTTTAATGATATTCAGAATTTTAAACCAATCACAATCAACCGCTTTGAAGGTCAAACTCAGTCAAAATCTATCAGTTTCCTATACCGAAGGGGTCAATGTCCTTCGCCCACACTATTGAATCATTTTATTAACATGTCTTAGTACAGCTTTATAGTCATACTTACAAAAAAATATACACGTAGGAACAACAATAAATACAGTTGAAATATTATGAAATAACTTCCGAACATAATGTTAAGCCAAGCCTGTTAATCCACGAATGATTTTTAAGAGGGTAAAATCATCCAATGACTTCTCCCGCTTTGGGCGAGGCAAGAAAGAGTGTCAGACTCTTACTGACTAAAAACCACCCCGTTCCTACTCCTGCTTTTCGAACCGGAGCCCCGGTAAACCCGCTAGGTAGTCCGCAGCTCCGGATAATCTACGTATGATATCCTGCCATTCAATTCAAATATTATGGACCTGTATCGATGAGGTAATATTGTCAGTTGATGACTAAAATTAATTCAACATTGCGAAAATACTGACTCAATTATATCATTGTTAGTGACGGGATACTTTTTCATCACACTACTCACTCATAGAGAGAATTAAATGTATCCGAGGTAGTTTTGGGATCAAATCGGTTAAAGTAAAGTCCCTCGTATTAAATCCTTAACTATACTTACCAATTCTTTACAAACGGTTTTATTTAACCGTTTGTTAGTTTGAGTCAAATTTTGTCATTGGAATTTTTAACCCCCTTCCTGACAACAAATCGATCTGATATTTTATACGTATACTTTTAATATAATAATTTCTTTTAAAATATTAAGCACCTATAACAATATTTACGAGCAGGTTATTTTTCTTTAATTAAAAGGTCTTGTAGTATAATAAAATATATATTATCCCTATAATATATACTCTCCTACTTAATTGGTACTTAGACATAAGTTATCCGAACTCAGAATGATGAGTCAAACTGTAACGTTACAATTGTGGTTTGAGAACAGATAAATGAATAGAGTTCAAAGCCCGATCGGTTGGCCTCCAGCATAACATTACGCTAGCTGCGGACTACCTAGCGGGTTTACCGGGCTCCGGTTCGAAAGCAGGAGTAGGAACGGGGTGGTTTTTAGTCAGTAAGAGGCTGACACTCCCTCCAGCCTCGCCCAAGGCGGGAGAAGACATTGGATAATTTTCCCCCTCAAAAAAAAACATAACATTGTTAGAGCCCGCTAGAGTACTTACTTGTGGCTCGATCATAACTAAGCTAATAAGTCAATAGATAATAGCTTCTGCCAGCGACTTCGTCCGCATTCCCATGGGATAAAAAGTATCCTATCAGACTAGTCAGCTTATACCAAATTTAATCAAAATACCCAAAATGAAAAAACCGATCTTAATTCCAAAATACATCGGTCTCGATTTTTACTGAAATTGTAAACCCCGATAACATGCAGCACTGCTAAAAAACTGCAAATCCCGATCTTTATTATAAAAAAAACCTAATAAAAGTTATTGTTGATAGAATTTAGGTTTATATGTGTATGGTCTATAGCAGTCTAATAATAAACTGCAATTAAATTCCGTTAATTGTTTAATTACAACATTCATAAATATGAAACTAGTTTGCATGGAATTTGGTAATAGCTGATACAACACACAAACAGAGACTAAGTTCCTTCTAGTCTCATTTTTGTTGGCAAAATATTTTTAGCAAAACTCGTTCTTACCGTTGCATTCACGACTTAGAAGTGGTATGGGGGCATGGTCAAGGGCAAGCCTCGCTTACTTAGGAACCTGATCATAAATTTGGGTATCATAGTAGGCGTCGGTGACGTAATCTTAAGTTCTCGTGAACAATGATCACAATTAGCGCGTGTTTTAATTTGGTTTGGTCTTAAGATTGAGTTTAAGAGCAAAAAACTGGTAGTAAGTACTTACAACATATTTGGTGAAATCATTTATTGACTTCTCCCGCCTTGGGCGAGGCGGGAGGGAGTGTCAGATTCTTTCTGACTAAAAACTACTGCGTTACTACTCCTGCTTTTCGGACCGGAGCCCCGGTAAACCCGCTAGGTAGTTCGCACGGAACCTCATTGTTCTAACCCTGCAATATTCACAAACTTGGTCCAAACGAAGAGAACACGCAAATATAGTTGTTTACCCTTCTTATCGCTAATTGTTTGTTAATTGGAAACTAATTAGTTGTAGAATTGGTGGATTGATAACTTGCTTGTTTACTAATAAATATACAATAGGTACATTTAGGTCAGAATTCGTTACTTGGTCAAGGACAATACCCCAATTATAGATTGTCACCGCGCAGTAACCCGGTACTCTAAATTACTCTTAGTTGGGTTACATTGTGACCTTATGGCCATCATAATTATTTATGTTGGCCCCATTTTTGAGATCCAGGAAAAATATACGTTAATGCTCCACTTACTGGTCCCTCCCAAGGCATTTTATTCCCGGAGCTGCGGAAAACTTAACTTTAAGGGAGTTACCGGGGATTCGGCTCGAAGCAGGAGTAGAAAGGCGTGATTTTTAGTCAGTAAGAGTTTGACACTTTCTCTTCCTCACCCAAGACAGGAGAAGTAATTGGATTATTTTCCCCCTTAAAAAAAGGCATTCGATTAATGAATATCCTAATTCTATGATAAACTCTAAAAAAGTAACTGTAACTATCACAGATTAGGTAATCTTTTATTATATCTATGACAAGGATCGCATTAGATGGCGCTCTATACTTCTGTATTTACATCATATTTGACGGACTTTGGGAAACCATATGCTCCGGTACTTGTGATTCATCAAGTCATTGACACATCCATCCGCAGAACTGTACTGTCCCTGGCAACTATAATTAGATACAACATGCATGATGTAATCTGTTTGTTATTGTCTGGTACAGCGGTACGAACTATAAGGTAATCTAATTAATTGTTTATGCTGGTTTCCGAATCAACTTCATGAATATCCTAATAATTATTTCTGCTGATTGTCAATCCTAAAAAAAATATACGTGGGTCTAAATAATATCTCAAACAAAAGGGTCTAAAATCTGCTTTGATTTCAACTTGTATAATCCACTAACAAGGCATTACCTAGTGTTGGGTTAATTCTCACAAGGTGTACAGATAACCTGATAAGGTCACAGTGAGCTGCGGGATGCAAGTCATTTTTAACCATTTTAACTTATTTCGAGTCTTTGGGGAGGCCTATGTTTGGCAGTGCGTGCCTTGTGGCTGATACGACGATGATTAGTTAGTAATATCGTATTTTAAAATAAACAAAGCCATTTACCATCATGTCCAAAAACGATCAGACACACACAAAGCACCCATTTTTCTTAGCTCTGTCACATAATATAACAAACTATGAATTCGTTGTTTCTCAAAATGTGTTTGAGAATTATTTGCCAAAAACTGTTGTATAGTAGGTACAATTATGTAAAGACCGTTTTTATCTGAGTGAGTTGACGTCTCGTCTAGACTATTTTTACATCGTACGCAATCAATTATATTCTGTTTTATTTTCCTTAGCTAATGGGAAGAAGTACTGTGTTAAGTTTAAATGAATCAACTTTGTTTTTGTTATTCTAACACCGGCCGCGATATCATAAAATCCCGACTTATCCTTAGTTCTCATTTTCACATTAATTTTCTTATATTTAGATATGGTATTCGTCTCAGTGGGTCAGTCTCTCAATACAAGGTAATTTAAACAATGCCCTGCCTTTATTTTACTTTCTGAATACGCATATCTCAGAGACCTTGAACGTACGGATGTCAATCTCAACTAAGTAAGTAGAGAGCAAACATACTGCGTGTTTTAAAACAAATACCATTATAATAAAAACATATAAAACAAACTGTTAATATGCATGGATACACAAAAACCGATTTTCGTTTGTTCCTTAATAATCTCCCGGACCTTTGGAAGGCAGAGAAGCAACTCGCATTGATAAATTATTTACATAAGCGAAACACTATGTAACCAAGAATTGTCAGGAATATGTGCAATATGATTGAAAATGAGTAACCTATGGAGTTTATATTGATCGTTACTATTCTCCATAGGAAAAATACGGAACGAGCAAATAAACTTCAATAGAGGGCCCCCGGAAACGGCCGACAGACAGACATTTTGAATATTATTAAGGGGGGCATTTATCAGCTCTGAAGTTTCAAAGTCCTGGTCTATCCTTGAGTTAAATAATTTTGAATCTCCACTCAAACCAGCCGACTTTATAGCCGGATAGTCACGAGTACTAACCGGAGTTAAAAAGTAGGGCCTCTCCCGACTTTTGCCTTGCGGAGCATAAATAGGGAATGGGTGGTAGTATTACAAAATCTGCATCCCTATTCGGCAGTCATGAAACCTTGTTGTTTAAACAGAATTTTAATCTTCAGTAGCAATTAATTAATCAATTACTAACCATAATTGCTATGAGTAATTTTTTCTCAGGCGTTAAAGTAGGGAAATCCCGTCCAACTTCAAAGTAAATAAAGTAAGTTTAAAGGATATTATGACGTGCCTACACAGAACCTCGGTCAGTTATACTGGGCTTATGATATTGTGATGAATCAACATGCACTTAGCAAGGACCAAATGCTGTGGTTCCCAGATTCTGGTGGCGTTTCGCCCTTTGCTCGGAATGTGGCCTTCTAGCATCCCTCGTTACTGGAAATCTTGTCAACCTGGGTTTTCAAATGATGAGTTATCATTACTTGCAGTAATTATTGTTCAATAATCTTTGTCTAAAGTTTCAGAGCTATAAATTAATGAATGTAACATATATTTTTCCTAAATCTTATCGTAACCATTTGTTGGATGCTTCTTTATCTATCAGTACCTGCTATTATGGTACTAACAACATGCCTCGTATTCATTGTCAGCGTTAACTAAGAAATAAATAACTATTGTCATTTTAGTAAAATAAAAGAGGGACTGAAGTATAGCACATGTAGAATTTATATTATTTGACTTGTACGGTTAGCGCGGTGGTGTAGCGACTTCGATTCCCGCACGGAATAACTCTTTGTGTGATCCACAATTAGTTGTTTCAGGTCTGGGTGTCATGTGTTTGTGAACTTATATATTTATAAACGTAGCCGCGACACAGGAGAAAATCCTAGAGCACCTAGCGTATCCACGTTAAAAAAATAGTATTTATGTACTTTGAGTACATATTATAAATATTGACTCACGTTCTCAGCACCTGGATATACAACATACAGATGTAGAAACTATGATGATATAATATGTTAATAGACAGATTCTTTACACCTGTCTATTACAAACGCATAGTAAATGTAAATACTTCCTGTTCAAGGCCGTCTCATGCTTTACGTATACAATGTAGTGTGTGTAGCTTATTTAAATTACTTATGGTCGTTAACATTTAAAGATGGCGCCTATTTGTCTTAATATTTAATTATCTAGTTAAATATTAAGACTGTAGAGTATAAGGTGTGAATTGTGTTTCAGTGGGTTGATTTCCATTGGACGTGTAAGAGTGGTCTTTTGTAGCCTATTTACAAAATAATTTCATTTCACATTCCATAAGTAATTAAGTACAACTTACTTCTTAACATTTCAGAATCTAGAGATTTTGTCAAACTGCAACCTTAGTATGAGTTTGCTTTACGTTTAAAATAATTAATACGGGCTTTACTAAACGTAAAATAATAATCAAGCGCATTGGCTGATTGACCGTCTCGAATAAACCAACCAATCAAGCCAATCAGCCCAGGAACGCTTCTCGTTTCGATTACACGATAAGTACTACGATACAGAAGCGGGATATGTATTTTTGCATTAAGCAGTTTTAGTATTTTCAGTTTATTCATTCAAAACTGGTATTGAAATGGACTGTCTCATCATTAAAAGAATTATCATTTATTCCACAGAACGGCAACAACAATGTGGGCGAGACTGAGCTCGGACACCCCAGGCAGCCGCTGTTGGAGAGGAGAGGAGGGCAGCTACCTCCTCTAGCTGGTCAGTCTACCTTCCATTTATTTAGTGAGCAGTACTATAGTTATAGTTCCATTTAGGTAATAGTGATGCTTGCATCAGTACCAGTACAAAACTTTAAAATTAACTGCCGCACTCAGAGACATTTAATGATTTCTTAAACTATTACTTAGTAATGATTTTGTATCGAAAACAGTCGCTAATGGGTTAAGTACCCATTAAATGACTCTGAGTACGGCGGTAACAGTCGTATCGTATTGAAAAATAGAGCAGGGTGGTATTGGTATAGTGTTGTGCCGATTGTCGTTATAATCAAATCAGACGCAGAACAAAAGATTTCATACTATTGATATACACTCCACGATACTATTCTTAATCTGATTGTAATTCGTGTATTTTGACAAAAGAAGTTCTAGTAATAAACTTTTCATATATCATTAGATAATTATGTCATTATTCATGGAATATTTCTTTTACTGTCCAGGTCCTGAAACTGACGAGCTAGATGGAGACCCACCGAAGGACGCCGCCCCGTTCCCTGGTGCTGACGTCAGCTTGTTGCACCCCGGGGATAAGAAACCAGGCGACCATAATCATGGTATGTGTTCATAAATCAAATTACCTAATAAACAGAAAATAGTACTTAATAAGTTTCAAACCAAGCTAGAGGCTCATATTCATGAGCAGCATTTAGAAGTAGCAGAACGACAATCGCCGCGTGTCGCAAAATGCATGAACATAAGCAGCATTAATCTATTCGAGTTCCTCGTCAAATAGTTACGTAAGTAAACGGAAAAACATAATATAAAAACATTAATATCAGGATAAGACACTTTCAAAGGTCGCGATAATCATCGTGTGTGTAGATCAAGAAGTGTAGAAATTCAGCAAATAGGTACTGTGGACCCGGATACTCTACGATTGAAAATTCTCAGAATATCACTTCACGAAATTTGGATTGGCTTTCGGAGAATTGCTTTAGAAACCGTACAGTGTACGTATAGTGTACAGTATGTGCCTACGTCATATACCTACTATTGATTACTATACGCACTCTCCCGCGTACTATTAAAAATAGTGTTCCACGAAATAATTCAGCGATCATTTCGATTCCCATTTTATCCTTCAGGTGCTGTTTATTTTACAGTGAGTACTTAATTAGTAGACTAGTGTGTGGTAATATCAAATTATCATATTTTTATTATTATAAACACTGAGTACCTATACATATGGTTGGTTAACCATATGGATAGGTACTCAGTGTTTGTTCTTAAAACGGTCATTCGCAAGTCACATTGTCATTCGCAACGAGATAAGAGTGCACCAATTTTAATAAATTTAAGTTTAATGTTATCAGTACACCTCATTGTGCCCTCTTTAAATCAGGGTCACATGCAAGTACCTCAGACCACAGATAAGGAACAATGACCCGCGATATTATTGTGACATTATAGTTACAGCTGAGTTATCAGTGAATGCCACTCGCCATCACCAAAGGATGTGGTCTCCGGCACCAGATATTGAAATTCCTATCAATTTGTTCGGTTTTTGGGAACCGACACATAATAAAAAAGGCAAAAACATATTCCTCCAGCCAGCCACTACTTTGAACTACTAGGTACTTTTATGTAACACTAGCTTCCGCCCGCGACTCCGTCCGCGCGGATGTCGGTCTTCGCGTGGAAGTTTTGTTTCTCCATTTTGAGTAACTCTGACAATGACATCTTATAAATATCTATTGAACCCAAATACGGCGAGGCCCATAATAATTAAGGAGATCCCTCTTTTGAGCTACTGCTGTTGAGCTCGCGTTCTGTAGAATAAAACTGAAAAAAACATAACCCTCCTTCTGGCGCAGTCGGGTAAATAAATGCGTGATGCCTGAACATATAGACAGACAGACAAAAAAATCACATATTTGGGTTTGGTATCGATCCAGTAACATTTATTCTTTCAACATTTTCACCGTACAGAATTGACCCTTCTACAGATTTATTGTAATATGAATGAATGATTGAGATTGTTATAAACGTAAGAGTAAATAAATATAATCAGAAAGCTCCGAACTGCTAAGCTATCGGGAGTTATACGTGTTATTGTGAGTCAACCATAAGGGATAGACATTTGCTGTCGTGGAATATTTTTTAAACAATTTTAAGGAGAACATTTCCGTCATACCTTATTTCTGTGTAGCTTTAACCATTAAGGCTGCACACGCGACGGAAGCTTAAAAAATGGAGTGTTCTCCTGTTTTGCCAACATTTCACTTCACTGCTCTGCTCTTATTGATCGTAGCGTGATGAAAAGTATACTATAACCTGCCCAGGAGTATGAAGAACAATTGTACCAAGTTTCATTGAAATCTGTCGAGTGGTTTTTATTTCTATAAAGAACATACAGACAGAAAGACAGACAGACAGACAGACAGACAAAATTTTTCTGATTGCATTTTTGGCGTCAGTATCGATCACTAATCACCCGCGGATAGTTATTGTGGAAATATATTTCATGTACAGAATTGACCTCTCTACAGATTTATTATAAGTATAGATTATTATATTGCATCGAGGCTTTGCACGTCATCCGGGATTCGAAAAGGGCTTTACTTTTGATCAGTAAGCGAAACAAATAATGCTGTACCAAATAGTTAGAAATAATTATTATGTTATCGGCTTACTCACGTACTGTTTTGACGAGGAACTCGACTAGTTTCAAGGCATGCTAGAGGCTCATATTCATGAGCAGCATTCCGCGACACACGACGCGGCGATTGTCGCGCTGCTACTGACACTTATTACTTACCGCCGCACCCAGAGACATTTAATGATTACTAAAACTATTCCTTAGTAACGATTTTGTTCCAAAACCAGTTGCTAAGGACTGGGTTAAGTGATCATTAAATGTCTCTGTGTACGGTAGTCTACTCTACAATGCGAATCTATGGAATTATTTCGACAAAATTGCTATTAAATACAATGTGTATTATACCAATAAAATAATAGTTAGAAATACTTGTAATCATATTATTGTAGACATATGTAGGTAATCACTTATTTGATAATAACATTTTTTATTAAAAGAAAATAAAGGTATTATGATTTTTCTATCTAAAAAGTACTATCTAATGTTTAGTCTCCACTCGTAGCAAGCGCTACGAGCTACGGCGTAGCCATCATCTAATTCCTAATGGGACTTTCCAATATTTTATATTTATTTTATTCGTAATGATTTTATACAAGTACAGGAGAATTTATGTAATATCTACATTGAATACAAGCATAGAGAATTGTATATATTTACTAGCGGACCCGACAGACGTTGTCCTGTCTACACGTCTTTAATTTGAAATTTTAAACTTTTTTTAATAAGCTAAAACATTCTGGACCTTTTTGATGAAAATTGTTATTCAAATGTTATGACAATATCTAACGTCATTCATATTTGACACTGCGATGGTAGCGCCGTCTGTCGGATTCAATGTAAAACATTCCAAAATCAACAACTACTGATAAATTAAAAAAATATCAAAAAATCATTGTCCAGCGGACAAAATTGTGAATCTAAACCATTCTCAGATCCTCTTGAACACACACAAACAGTTTCATCAAAATCGGTCTAGTCGTTTAAGAGGAGTTCAGTGACATACACACGTACAGAAGAATTATATATATAAAGATGTTACCTATGTATATATATTCAGCTTACAAAAACAGTAAGACCAGTTTGAAGGTCAATGAAAGATACAAAAACTAGCGCTACATATATCTTAAATCGTGTTATTCAAGATTATGCTAAATGCTATAACGCTCCAAGACTAGATTTAACTATGTTACTATATAAGTAAACATTATTATGTATGCAGCAACGTATCTCAAATACCTATCTGAAGTCATCTTTACTTATATAATGTGTTCTAAAATTATCTGCCACGGCTTTAATGGGAGGTAGAATTGTGTTTGAAGATAGCAGTGGTAAATATAAATTATTGATAATGATATTTTTTTCATACAAAAAATCTACGAATGACTTTGTTATGAAAGAGCTATCTCTTTCACTGTCTCTCCTTATTATATAGGTAATTCTTTGTCATTCATATACCCATTTACTCAAGAACTATAATATTCATTAACAACATTAAATTCGAGGTTGGTTTTTACGTTTTTACATTACTCAACATTACATAGATATGTCATGTATCATGTACATTTTACATTTATGTCGTTCAAGCTACCCAACCTGTAAAATACCAACTTCAATTGACTTTCGACTATGTTACAATCACATAGATTTAAAAATCCAAGGTTTAATGTAACAGGGTGTTCTTATATCTTTGTTACAGATGAGAGTGACCGTCACTCGGAGCTGGACCCCAGCGACAAGCACTCGATGTACGGCGACGACGCGGCCACTGACGGTAAATGGTCCACGGGGCATGACGAGACTGACCATCCCTACGGTGACTGGCGCATAACACTTATTACTTACCGCCGCACTCAGAGACATTTAATGATTACTAAAACTTTGCCTTAGTAACGATTTTGTTCTAAAACCTGTTGCTAAGGACTGGGTTAAGTGACCATTAAATGTCTCTGTGTACGGTAGTCTACTCTACAATGCGAATCTATGGAATTATTTCTACAAAATTGCTATTAAATACAATGTGATTGGTTTACCGTTGTTACTCAAAAAATATGCAAATATTTTCCAAATTATAAAAATTGTTATGTGCATTAAGGTTAGGCAGATTTAGTTTAGTTTTCTATTTTGGTCCATGACTCTATTTAGGTACACTGTCATCATATCCCATAGTCAAACTAACCAAGAAACTCGATTGCGTTGGACCGTGTCATAATTTAAGTGTAGGAATTTCCTTTTCCAAATATACCGACCTATTCCTAATTTTTCTAAATTAAATCATCAGTCGAAATGGTAGACACAAATTCTACACTTGACTCACTCTAGACTCTAGGGTCTAGTACCTACAAACTAATTCAACTAAAATAATTTTAAGAGAGTTTAAGCACTAACATTCGTCAAGCATGTTGGTTGAAAAACGAACAGTTAGCCATCAGACGACCATTAGGTATGTGCAAATACTGATGTATGTCTATTATAGACGACATCCCAATAGGCATAAGGAAAAACTTACTATCTCAGGCTTAAGAGTCAATTTATTCCCAGTTCGACAAGCGATTTGCATGAAATTATAATCTGCATGAAGTAGTGAAGCATGTAGTTTAATTTAACTAACATTTAAGACTAGGGCTAGACTAGGGCATCACTGCTTAGGTACCTATATGTATGGTACATGTAAGTATAATTAAGATGAGACAACCTGACCTGACCAAGAAGTTATAATGATATTGTATTTGCAGACGTCAACGAGCTTGCAGCAAGATTCGGTGACTCCCGACCTGTGTCACCTTTCTCTGCCATTGTAAGTACTTAAAACCTGTAGTACTACGTTACCTACATAATATCTATTTTACTGCCTCGTTGGTCGAGTGGTCGCAAGTGCGACTGCCGAACAAGGGGTCTCGGGTTCGATTCCCGGGTCGGGCAAAGTACTACTTTTTCGGATTTTCTGGAAGAGTCTGGAATTGTGTCCAGGATATGACAATAGGCTCACCCCCTATTACATGGGACTTTAACACAAAATGGTGAAAAGTGGGCGTACATTGTATAGCGGCATTACGTGCCGTAATGTGCACCTCTGCCTACCCCTTCAGGGATAAAAGGCGTGAAGTTGTGTGTGTGTGTGTTTATACGTATATATGAATTATGTCGTGCAGGCCCTCCCCGACGTGAACGTGAACACGTACCAGCAGAAGAAGAACTTGGCGCAGGGCATGATGGACCTGGCGCTGCTGTCGGCCAACGCCAACCAGCTGCGCTACGTGCTGGAGTCCGCCAGCACGCACCCCTACTACTACCCCAGCCTCACGTTCATCTCGCTCAGTATCATCTTCCAAGTATGTACACTAAGTACTCACATATTTAATTTACTTGTCGCATCTCACATCGGTAGATTAAATTAAACCTAACTACTGCGTTTAGTAAGTTTAACTTCCCCGTATTAGCTTCAGATCAGCACTATCTATGTCATAAATGACCCAAATATGGTAGGTAGTTCAGATGTGGAGGTCTTACTACTGCACTGTAAGTCCACACTGATATTCTAATACTAGCGTTTACGAACAAAAAAATAAACATCTGGACATAACCTATATAAGTTTTTATAACTGAACAACATGGAACAACACACTATTATAACTGTGTGTGTGATCATGGCGCTTGCAACAGTGATCATGGCGCTTGCATAAATAAACATGGTAAATATCCCGTCTCAAGTTCTTATGATCTGGACATTATGTCTTTTTTATTTCCAGATCATGGTCGGCGTGGGCCTCATCATGAACAGCCGGTACGACGTGAACCACCAGAAGGAGCGCTGCAAGGCGGACAAAATAAACAACATGACGGTCATCGGCATCTTCCTCATCACCATCGTCAACGTGTTCATCACCTCGTTCAGCGTCGCCACCACGACTGGTGTCGCTACCGTAGGTACCCCCACGCAACAAGCTGGATAGTCCACACAGTCAACGTAGTGGTAGCTCACTGTAGTCAGTTATTTTGTTAACGGCGCATTCCAATAACCTACCTATCGGTAGATTTGCATACCAGAGATAGAATTTTGACACATTTTGTATGGAGCTTATGTCAAAATTCTACCGCTGGTAGGCAAATCTACCGATATTGTTATTGGAATGCGCCGTAACAGAATAGAATAAATGCCAGACTTAGCAGGTGTTGGGTCAGAACAGGCTTTGGGTCACAGTGTCCTCGTCGACTCACAACTCGCTTCAATTTCTATGCAGAGTGCATATTATAATTTTTATTTTTCAAGAAAGTTCTAAAACAAGCCTACGTTAGGTACCCTATTTTTGAAAGAAGAACACCCGCTATATCTTGCGTTTATTCCGTTACAATCTAGGGTTTTATTGACCAATACTCAAATAATATTTGAACTAAATATCTCATTTGTCGGAAAGAATCTATATAAGTATATAGGTACTTACAGATAGTACTTAAGTTATTGCATTTATAGGAATTATAGGCCACAACCACTCATGTTGCTCAATTTTCTGGCTACATTCAATTCATCTTTGTATAAAGTTAGTTAGGTAAGGACAAATCATGTAAATAATTATTTTTAATTAAGTATATTGGATTATATCAATGCATTTAAATTACAACAAACTATAATGTAGTTTACTACGGATCTGATTGCTAACACGCTTATGTGTTTATCGTTCGTTTTTCTATACGAAGTCAAGTAAACACCTACCAAGTCATCATAAACTTAATTAAATTCCATTTAGTATAAGCATGGAACTACTTCTATATCTACCTATCTAATAACCAGCATGCCGCATTATGGGACCAAACCCCTTCAAAATCAGTTGTATTTTATATTTTTATTATCTAAAAACAAATTAATACGATAAATACAAATGAAAAACTCATCATTTAACTGAATTTATCTAACTATTCATCGTAAAACCCGATAACTCTGTTGTTTTCCTATTTTTAATTATTTTCACGTTGTTTTTTTTTTAACTACCTATATCTATCTTCATATAAAACTGAATTGCTGTTCGTTAGTCTCGCTAAAACTCAAGAACAGCTGGACGGATTTGGCTAATTTCGGTCTTGAATTTTTTATAGAAGTCCAAGGCAGGTCTAAAAGGTGCGAAATTAAAATGTTTGAGGCGGTACGAAGTTTACCGCGTCAAATAGTCTTATATACAACGTGTAACAAAATACCCTTATAGGTACATCAAGAAGCGCTGATAAATGCAGGTTGAATAGTCTCTACACGAAGTTTCAGCTTAAAATACGGTTAAAAAAAATTTGTACCGAATACTTGGTATCGCATGGTTCTTGATATCAAATCATACAAACGTATCACAACACTACAGGGATCACTCGTTAATATAACGAAACATTTCTTCTGTCAATCTGATCACCTAGTACCTGTCTACCTAATTTTGAATCACGCGGCGCACTATGGAAAATATAGGTCGGTATCGGATCAAAAATCTGTAACTTCATGAATAAATTTTGTCGTATCGTGATGAAAGGACATGGCTAAACCAAAGTATGGACGTCGTAACCCGTACAAATAAATATTGTATAAATATGGTACTTAGCAATAAATAAAGCCGCATAATTAAAAATTGATATTTTGTAATTAAGAAGGTCCAGAAACTTGGCATATCTGCGCAATCCTGAAAATAAAGTAGCGTTCCTACGTCAAACAACGTTACAAAAACTTCAATCTATAACATTGCTATGAACTTTTACCAAGGCGTTTTGATGTACCTGAGCCGAAAGTTATTTATATATGAGCTAGATAGGTAAACAATTCAGCTTATACTAGATAATTAATACAAAGTAACCAAGGACAGACACAAAATAGATAGTAAGATTGTGCAATCTTATACAAAATATATATTTTGTGTCGATCAAAACATTTACAATTATTTGGTTTCAGAAAAAAGTCATTATATTACCGTTATTAAAAATTGATGTTTGTTTAATTATTTCGATTTGATTTTCGAGGAAACTAATGTCCTAATAATAGCTTGCAGTACCTACTTCCGTGTTGTCATGTCAAACCACAACAGAAAAAAATCAAATATGAAACTTATTTTTTGTTAATTTTTGTTCACCAAGTTATAAGAAGTTAAACACAAAATAATTCATAAGTGAATATTTAAATGATATGGGTTAGCGTGAAATTCGTATTCTTGTTATTATGCCTGGGTCAGTCATTTAGCCATCTCCTTTGGCACAAATATGCAGTAAGGTTTGGATATTCGAATGATGTGTAGTTTATATTGTTTTCTTGTATATCTATGTAAGTTTTTTGCATAGAATGAAAGAAATGGGAAAAATAGTTAAAAATTTATTTCAAGTGGAATACAACTTTATAATGACTAATAAGATTAAACCATGGTTAATTACAAAGGTACTTATATATGAAAACAATTTACTAAATTAAAATCATATTACTAATAGGTACATCCTATACTCTGGCTTCAGGAAATGATGTAGCTAGGTACAAATGTAAGTAATAAACGTATACCACTTCAGGATCAGGGTTAGTAAATGTGGGTTCACTTTCAGATGCCACGTTTAAAAGACTTAGTCCCTCTTCTTCAAGTTCTTTTACATTTCTTACGTACGGTTTTCTCAAACTTGTTATATATGGATCTGACGTGTATAAAAGCGTTTTAAAGACATCTTCATTTGTAGCAGATCGGGAACATTTTCTGGCATGATGAAGTCGTATGTTTCAGTAGTCTTTGTTGCGAGACTCTTGTGCGTCTTCCGATAGCTGTCCAATAGGAAGCACCGCAAAATGTTTGATAACGTTTTCCCCGTGTATGAGTATTTTATGAACGGAGGATGGCATATAATACCAATCGTAATTACTTACATAGATTCTTGCAGTTTCTATTGCATATTCCCCAAATTTTTCAGGGTCGATCATCATTCCAGAAGAAAGAACTTGCAAGATAATGTATAGGCGTTTAATCAATGCCTCATCTACACCTGTTATTTCCGATGAGCAAGTGCTATTATAGAAGAATCTTCGTGCGGTATTGCCATCGTTCGTATTCCCGCTAACTTGCCGAGGTTTGTCGACGATTAATCCCAACTCCTCTGAAACGACTCCATCCAACTCTGAAACGTTTTTGAACAAGTTCTTTCTTTTCTTTTTTTAATCTCTTATTTTCCTCAGTTGAAGCAGACCAAGTCTTAAACGAAAGATTATAGGAAATATGCAATATCATTTCCATGCAGCGAATCCAGGCGTGTAAGGTGGACAATCCGTATTGGTAGGCGTTTTCGTTTTCAGGTCTGGCAGTTACTTTCGATAGGTCATTCATTAGCCGTGGAGTAGCCCCACATATCGTGCATGTGGAACCAGATGGAGTATCTGTAAGGACCTGAGCCACCTTTCCATCGATCATCGTTAGAAATAGTTCATGCTTCACATTTACTACAACACCATCTTTGTTTATAAGTGATGCTTGTGCAGCCCTAATTTGTTTTTTAATATCATCGACAACTGCCTTGGTTTTTTCTGGAGTTTCCTTACAAAACTCAATAGAAATGGGTCTGCAAAAACGGACAGATGAAGGTACTGGATTTTGCCAAACAACGGATCCCGATTGCACATCAACTAATCTGATGGGGACTAATGAAGTGATGAACAAATTGGCATCTGAAATTGTTTCCGACTCTTCTGCAAGTATTTGTTTGTATTGGCTTTGACCAGATGAACCATCACATCCCCATTTACAATAAAGGATCAATGTTCTATGTTGTTTTTGGAAAACAGAATCGATTTTTAAAATTCTAGCAGCAGTATGATCCAATAAATCTTGAATATTAATCACTTTAGCATAAGTATTCGTGATTTCGATTGTAGAAGATGGTGGATAACAGGATCTTTTAATTTCTTGTATTTTGTAGTAAGGCGGGAATATACAACACTTTCGTTCGTTGGTTAAGTTTTTCAGGTACATATATTGTGCTTTTGTTAGATCTAAATCTATAAAAGCACTCAATGCTTCCGTATCGGAAAGAATCTTCATCTGGTCTGAGTCGTTCCACTTACTTGAGATATCTAATTTCTTTTGAGTGTCAGCGGTTCTTAATTCTTCGACAAGATGAGCTTCTGTGTACTCACGTAAAGCCCGTAGTCCCTGCACATAGGCGTTTTTTATATGCTCGAAGCCATATTCTTGGAGTAGAAGAGTGTTTTTCCTCTTCTTGGTAGATTCTGAGGAGTCCCCATAAGCCACGCATGTTCTTCCTCGTTGGCCAGATGTTGGTGAATATTGTTCAGAATCCGGTAAATTTAACGAATACTCTGAGTCCAACCAAGTACAATTCTTCTTTAAAAATGTTTCTTTTTTCCGAGATGCCAGGGCCCAGCGCTTGTTGAAAATAGGAAGAATGTGCCTTTGTAAAACACAAGTCGTTTTCAGAAACATTGAGCTTTTCCACTAAAACTTTGGATAATGATTCGATGGTCTTGCCGCCCTCGATATAGGGGATTATGAAGTCTCGTTTGGTACAGCTGAAGGAAGACATTTTAACACTTCACAATCTGCAGAAATAATAGGCGCAGATGAGATTTGCTTCACTTGAAGTTACACTGATGTAGATGGTTCGAATAGTTTTTGCTTCTCTTTATATACTCATTTTACAATATCGAATTTGTACCTACATCATTATTATCTTGTAATTTCCCACGCAAACCGAGTGCAAATTTGATAAGGTCCCTTTGTTATCATGAAATAATGAATAAAATATCCAAAAAGTTCCATATTGTTCATGTGAATGGTGTCAGTGGTAAACCGCAAAAGATACCAATTTTCGGGTTCTGACTTTTATCAGTTTTTTTCTCATATCTTCTAAAACCGCAAATATCCGCAGCTGATTTTTTTGCATTCTATTTATGAATAGTTAGACTACTAGTCAACACAAAAAGTAGCGCTTGGGCAAACGTGGGTAACACTGAAAACCTTAAACGAAAAAAAAATAAGTGAAAAATAAGGTCTGTCACTTTTTAAGTAATTACTGAAATATTTTTCTTTACTTTTAAAATCATTAAGCTCTATCGAAAAAAACATAAAATAACCTTTCTAAAAATGTATAATACTGTATATCTGTACCAAGTATTTTTTCACAATATGGTATTGAAACATGTATACGCAAAAGACTTGAGTTTGGCACTTCTGTCTTCTATGTATTTCTATCTATGAAAAAAAAATTGCGTATTAAGTGAAAAAATCTTAATGAATATTATAATTTGACTATTAGAGAACCTAATAAAATAGCCATATTAGCCAAATTATGATATTCGTAAAAAGCATTTTTGATATGCGCTTGTTCTACCATTTTCCATAGGCGGCGGCGCGATTTGAAAAATTCATAACTTAGTACCATGAAAACATGAGTTTAAAAAACCCTTACCGTATCGTTTGTTATGTTATCTAGAAGCCGTGCAATTGATATGTACAGGTACCCCCTTTTTGTTACACGTTGTATAAAAATGAATTGCTGTTTGTTAGTCTTGCTAAAATTCGAAAACGGCTGGTCCGATTTGGCTAATTTTGGTCTAGAATTATTTGTGGAAGTCCAGGAAAGGTTTAAAAGGTGAGAAAAAAATTATTGGGGCGGTACGAAGTTTGCCGGATCAGCTAGTAAGCAATAAAAATCAAATATCATCATTTTAAAATAACCAGCTACTTTCTTGTCAGTCGATCCACAGTCCTTATCAAATACTCTTGCCTGGTGGGGTATTGTTTTTTTATCGAGACTGAAGTCTGACCGTTGAGTGAAGCACAATAAAGCACCAGTGCATAACAATGTAATCATCAACTTTTATAGTTGAATTCTGTGTTTTATCTTCACGAATTCATGAATTCTCAGTGATAAGGAACGTTAACCACATCCGTAACAAATATATTTTTCCTTTTATAAATAAATATTCATATTTCTTGTACCTATTTTACTTACTGTAGGTATTTTTAAATGGACATGCATTACGGTAAAAAGGGGTGAATAGAATTCAATTAGAACATTCTCCCAACATTTAATTTTATTCACCCCTCTTCTGTATCTATTCACCCCGTTTTACGGTATTTCAACAGTATACATTCCGGTAAACGCATAGACACGGTTTGGTCCCATTATCCCAGTTTCAAAGCTTATTTTGCATTTATCGATAATTTTAGTTAATTTAAATATCAAGTACAACCTATACGACTGTTTTCTCACAAAACAGGATTCTTATTTAACACAATAACATGACATGTTGTACATATATAGAATTATACATTTTACATACAGGTAGTATACATAGGTAGTATTTGATACTTTAAAATATCCGTGGTTTCCCCCTTCCTCCAAGGGTAGAACAAAACCATTTTTTTTTCTATCACCATTATATTCAAAATCCAGTTTCCCTACGAAGCTCGAGTCAATCCAAATTTAGCATGGTGAAACCACCATTGATGGAATAATGCTAAGTTAATCTGATTTGTTAATTCACATTAGTATTAAGTTCAACTTTAAATCAGATCTGCATAGAAAAGTGCAATAATTATTTCAGTGTCATATTCACACTCACAGTGTATAAAAGATCTTTAAAATAAGACTGATTTATCATTTTCATTACATTTTGTATTTAGTTGTAAAAAGTATTTTAATTCTCATGGAATCCAGCTAATCTCATATTATTATAATGACATTGTTTTATAGTATAAGCGCATGCATGCGGTATTTTAACGTTACCAATATCTAGACTTAAGTATTTATTTAGTTTTGTATATAAAAATAAAATGTATTATAAGTTAATATGTTGTTTTATTTCAAAAATGAAAATGTTCAGTGTAATTTCAAGAATTCCTGCATTTCATTTAACTTTTCTCCTTGTGTCTTTAGTATTGTAAATAAGGGGTATATTCGTGATAAATAAAACACATCAAGTCAGAATCCAAAATGTATTGAATACAAAACAATCTAATAAAATTGTCAGATGGCAATTTCAAAATATTCTATTTTAATAATAGTTAATAGTAAGAGGAAACATTGCCCGTCTGTCGCAGCGGCGGTGAATGGGAGCGGGTGCTGGCGCCGATACATTACATCGTATAGTATCCAGTACCATACAGTACTTATATTACATGGAGTGCACGCCTGCAGGGCCTCATGACAAACTAACCTAACTTACATACATATACACACGCAGAGCCGAGCGACCACGGTCACTCCGGCCACGCCTGCGCACACTTTATAATATTGTAATACTAAATCATAATCAATCATTGCTATTACGTGGTGGCATCCGTGTTGATAGTTTTACTACACATCGCTCAGTTTGTGACATTCCGTGGGTCGAGAGGAGCGATACTTACATTGCTAGCGCTACGACCGGCTACAGACACCGCGGGCAGTAGCGACATCAATCTTTCCTTCTCTCTTTATCTCCTCATGTTTAAAACCACGTGGTGTTACACCAATGTATATAAAACAGTGTCCCAAAATATATATCGGAAAATTGATTAAAAACAATAATAAAAAATCTATATATAGGAACATAGTATTGGAAATAAGAAAAAAAAATAGTTTCCTATAAACAGTCACCCTAGTTCTCAAGCTTTGAATATAGTAATGGTAGAAGCATCGTTCTTTTAGTATTTACGACCAAATCTCCTCATTGATATCTCACGAGATATTGCTTAATACATCTGTAAAATTTAATGTCGAGCTGTCCTTACTCTAGGTAATCTATAAATAGTCTTAATTGAGTTAGATATGATTTGCTTAACGTTATCCATCGAGATGTCCACACATTAGATAAAAATATTCACGCAGACTAGTACTGCAGCTCAGTACGCAATGGTGGTAAATACTAAATGAAGGAAATTGCTCTATTCTTTCGAAATAATTTGGATTACATCTAGTGGCGTAAATAATCTTTACACCTCCCGTCCGGGACAAAGATCATCTATACCTATACTAATTACTTTGGAAAGGTACTTTAGATAGGGTGAACTACATGATAAAGGTCTGCCATTAGTTACCGGGTCCCGAGTCTACGATTCGCAACACGACGACGATATCTATGTCTATGGAAAGAAGCCAGATTTATTGGAGATAATTTTGAGATCGTTATTGGCTAATATAATAAGATAGGCAGTGTCACCTATAAATGCAGTGTAACTCTGATAACTACATGTTCCAATCCATAGTCACCCGAATAGTAAAAATAAATAAGAATCTAAAGATGAGAAGTTTCGAGTTTTGTATTCATCTAGTCAGTAAAATAGTAAGCAGACGCCCGCGTCGTACCGTAATGGGGCAGAACGAGAGAAACATTTGAGTGATGCGCTTGAATTATAAAATGAGTTTACGGTGAAGACATAGATGTAGCGCGTGAGGAATGATATCTTCGAGTCGCGAACCAAGCTCGAGCATGGGGCGCGTGACGTGATGTAACGTGACGTGACGCGACGTGGGTGACGTGATGTTACGTGACATCTAGATGGCGTCGATGTCGACGTCGACGTCATCGTCGTCCTGGGGCTTGGCGGGCTTGGCGGGCGCGGCCGACACCGCCTTGATGGGGGTTGCCTTCGCACGGTCGTCGTATTCGATCTGGAATTGAGTTAAAGTTAGTTGATTTAATAATTTTGTCGTTGTAATTTTAGGTATACAGTATTTTGTCTGGATTATGAAATGTGTACGAACCTCGATGTCATGCTCGGAGTCGTCTCCATCGCTGGAGTCTTCTTCAGCCTGTTGCAGCCACTCCAGGAATGGCGCGGCGCGGCGCCTGACGTCGGCGATGACTTCCTTGCTGGCGTACTTGCGGGACGGCTTCGCGGCCCACTCTAGGATGGCCTTCTCTTCCACGATGTCTTCGTCATATAGCAGCTGTGGATGGAGGAAATTAGTTATTCGTATGTGCATATAAAACAAGAATATATGGTTAGTGCGCGGGTGTGTGTCGTACCTTGAGTATGGCGGGCACCTTGGGCAGCAGCTCTGCGTGGTGCGCGCAGAGCGCGGTGAGCGCGTGCAGCACGGCGCGCTGCGCGCGGCAGTCGGCGCGCGTGCAGCGCAGCAGCAGGCCGCGGTGGCGCCGCACGTCGCCCGCCAGGCTGCCCGCGCGGACCAGCACCTCCAGCATCACCAGCGGGGCCTTCGACTTCACCTCCAGCCTGTAACACACGCACCACGTGTTACTCCTAATTATTCTACGAACAATGTAATTGTACTACCCACAATATGCATGTACTTGTATCTATAGAGTATGTACTGTTTGCATACGCACCCGTTTTTTACAAAAAATCATACGGAATAACTCACCGTTCAGCCTCGTGTAAGATCTCAGTGATGGCGCGGTTCGAGTCCACGTCCCCGGAGGTGGCTCGCTGCTTTAGATACGCGTAGAATAGATCCATGCGCTGCTTCTCGTTCTTCTCGCTGTCTTCAGACACCGTCATGCTCTTAGCGCCCTCAGTCAAGTCTGTAACACGATCACATCACACAATTAAAAACAGGAAAGACTTAAATAAAACAATAAGTTGTAACTATGCGAGTCTAGTAGACCGAGCAATCACCTTGCATACGCGCGCGTACGGCAGCCTCACTAACGTCGACAGTCCAGCAACCATCGTCATCATCATCCGCAGCTTCCTTCTCCTTCTCCTTCTTGCTGGTCTTCGGGTTGGGTGTAGTAGGAGTCACGGGGGCCTCATTCTCTTGCTGTAATGGAAAACAGCACAATATTAATATTGTTCCCTGTGTTTTCATCGTGTATAAGATGTACAAGTGGTATACATACGTTCTTGGCATCGTCATGTCCGTCATGGTTCCCGTTGGCCGCGCCAGGTCCCGAGCGCTTGGACCGCTTGCCGCGGTTGCCTTCCGTCAGCGACGAACCCTGGAAGTTCGAATCGGACACTTACTCACTGCATGTATTGTATGAGTTTGGTAAAAATGGGATACGAGGAGAGTCCTAAACCGATTAAATGTTAAATGCAATTTAATGGGCTTGGACACGTGTGGATGAGGAGGGGTGAGGTCGTGTCCAGCAGTGATGTTAGTACCTGCTGGTATACCTGCATGCTGGGGTCTAGTGCGGGCGGGTTCTTGAGTATGAAGGTGTTGAGTTTGTGGTTGAAGTCGAGCGTGCCATGGTATCCACAGGCCTTGCACCCTTGCGAGATAGTGTTACGCTTCGTCGATACGATCAACTCCGTCTCAGGGTTGTCACACTCAGGGCACAGCACGAATTTACGGATGAACCTGTGTTTAATAATTACATTTTACTTTTGCACCCTAAACACTAGACTACTTCTTACTTTACACTTAAAGGGACAATATTATTTACCCGTCTAGCAAATCTTGCAGCTTGGCGGAGTCGTGGCTGCCATTTACGATGAATCGCTCGTTCTTAAAGTCGAACTGAGTCTGAGCACCCAGTTCGCAACCGAAGTACTTTGTTGGATCTGTAACGACACAAGCACGTGTTGTATATCATTTGGTATAGTTGTTAAAGAGAAACAAGCATTATGGGTGTACTTACAAGTGGCAGGTCTTCCGAGTGCCTTAGCCACTTCAGGCATGTTGACGATGACGGTCTTGATGCCGTTGCCCTTGCCCTCGACCTTGGCACAGATGCGAGGCATCTTGTACCGGTAGAAGGCATCCGCCACATTCCGGTTGACGTTCACCGACCCCATGGTGACGGCTGGCTACAGCCACGTGCTACTCCGGGAGAATGGTCTGCGCGATGTCTTCTGCAAATTATAACATACCTATATCAATACAGCTTCGTGGTGTGATAAGATCACACAAAACGATTTCTGCTCTTACAATGATAACGTTTTTTATATCGACAAAACAGTATATGGCTCACGAAACTGTTCGAGGATGCTCACCTTGTTTTGAGCTACATCGGAACTGATAAGCATCTGGGCAAGAATTAAATGTATATGTAATTAAATGTAAATCTCTTATTATTCTCGTTACATGGTGCATGACGATTGTTTTGTTCCTTGGGCGCTGAGCTCGTTTCGATGCTTTTTGCGCTTCGAGTACTGTAGAACCTTAAAGGAAGATGGGCGCAAGTAGTATGTACCAACCGTGTTAAAATAAAGCGGCTATGGCGTGTGTGTGAGCGTGGCGTGTGAGTGGCTGCGTGGGCTGGTGGCGGGAGTCAGCGGGGCGGCATGCGGCCGGGGGGCGGGGCGGCGGGGCGGCGCTCCCGCGCGGCGCGCCAGTCACGTCTGCCGCAGCGGCTGCAGCTTCCGGTGCCTGTTACTGCAAAATTTTGATGGTCTGCAAACAGAGCGCCCGTCATACGCTACTAACACTGCAACACTGCTAGCTAACACACATTACCAACTAGTTTGGTGGAGCTTAGTGACGGACCGTTGGAGAGTCCTATGTCCGGCAGAACGAAAAAGGGACTATTCCGTCGATAACCAATTTTTTTGTCTTTTATTTATGCAAATACATTTCTAAGCATTGACGTTTATTTGGACAAATTCCGCGTTCAACAAATCAAAGTTAAGTAAAATCTCGGCTGTTAGATAATAACAGAACATGTTTTGTTAACAAACATAAGGCACGAGAGAACATGTCCTGCACGTGTACTGTGACATTCAAGTTACAAATGATTACAAATTCCGATCTGTTTTCAAATGTAAGTAGTCTGAAATGGTATAGAAAGAAAATTGTTCAACATTTGAAAGGATCTAAGTTTGTTATAAACTTCAAAGAGAATATCTAAAATTGGGCTAATACAACTTTGAGAACTGTATTAAAAAGTCTTCTAGGAATAATTTCCTTGAACTCCTCTCCAGGCCCCAAACTTCGTGAAATATTTACTTTCATCGGATTTCGATCGAGTTTGACAAAACTTTGTGTATAAAGCCGATTTCAAGATAAGGATATTTTCTTAATTTTACAAAGTTTAAATGGAAAACTTAGGAACGAGTTGACAAAGAAACATTGAGGAAATTGAGAGAGACATTATTGATTTCAATCTTCTTCCTCCAAGTTTGTAACCAGCGCCTACGGTTCTACAGCTACGGAGAAATTAAAACAATACCTTCGCTCATTAAGAAGCCTTCAAAAGTTTTAAAACTTGTTCATTCCCACTTTCCGCTAAACGTTTATTCCTGCATGAATTATTTGTATACTGTTTAGAAGGGCACGGGCCGGGGTTGTCGTACGGTTGTATCCCGGGGCATAAGTTACCCAATGAGTAGGTGATGTTACCTGCGGGCAGTATATCTAGGTGTATGCGTCATGCACGCTCGACGGCTGCGGGCCGGTCTCCTGGTCGCGACACACCGACTACTCTCCTCGCACTGTACTGATGTCTCTGCAATACAATATTACAACCTCGTTAATATTGATTGACTACCGACAACTAATAAATAACACTTTCAACAATAATAAAAAGTTTATGATTGGCATCTAAACAATACTAATGTACTTTTCATTATAGTTTCAAGTTGTATTTAGTTTACCTAACGACAATTGTCTCAAGTTCTACATGAGTTTCCAAGTGCGTAACTCTCCAGTAATTCTTCATAACATGGAGTGTGTGGGTTGTATATACCGCAGGGTAACAGGCAGCTTCAAACAGTTTCATACGCTCGTACATTTACACAGACGCTTGGCAAATGTATACGCGCACTGGTACACGTCCTGCGACGCAAATAAGAGACGCATATAAAAAATACAATCATTGCGTTACCCAAAGCCATAAAATCCTTTTATGTTTAAGATACGCGAGGCGAATTTATAGGCGAATCGAGCCGTGAAACGCTGAGAGAAATGGGAATAAAATTACGTGCACGGAACGATTTCGATATATTCGATACAACACCTGCTGCCTCGTCTCTACTACAATTTTATTATTACTAATACGGAGTACTAAATCTTCTTATACAAAATACTTTATGTCAAACTAGTAAGCGTTCATATTTGCGAGAAGAAAACTTGGCCATAACAGCTAAACACACAGTCGAATTTAGTTATGTGGCAAGCTTAACAGTCCAATGAACACTACAAGAATAGAGAAAATGAAATTATATTTAATTGACTTGAAATTAAATTATAATGTTGACCCTCTTTTGAATTTGTAACCGTAACATTATTGATGAAGCCCCAAAATTAAAACTGGAACGACCATTTATTTTAATTTTATAATATTGTTGTAGGTTACAAAGGTAAAACGGTAACAACGTTATTAGCCTTTACTATTAATAGAATTAATGAACCCTAAGCACGCCGCGGTTGGATATAGAATACATTGTGAAGCTCGGGGCAACATCAATTGCGAAAACTGTAATTTCATCATCACAGAGTTGAACCAAATACAAGTTCATAAAGATATATTGTATTTTTCTCAAGACAATCGTTTACTACATACGTAGATAACAGCATCCCACTACATAAATTTACGCAAACGAATCAATTTATCACTTAATTATGTTTCATTAAGAATAATGCCACTAAGTAGGCAAACACTTCCAATTAATGTTCAAGCTACATAGATATAGAGGCGATGACGTCAGCACAGAGATAAATAAACTCACACTATCATGGGCTATCTCCATTCCCCGGCGTGGTCCGCCAAGTTAAAGGTACAAGGTGATCCTATTACTACTGCACTGTTGACACGTCGCATTCAAAACACACACGCACACAGCGGCGTGCAAGTGCAACACAAGAACGTCCTTGAAATGGTGCATTGTGATTGGTGGGGAGGTTCACCTCGTGCACACACGTGTGCCACTAGGCAAAGTTTTTACTTATATTTTGATTGTTATGTATCGCGTTGAACTTGCCCGACATCACGGCAAAGCGCGGTGTAAGAGAGAAATGTACGCAGTCGCAGAATGTTATTGAATACGATTGTGTGCGGTCACGGCAATCGCTCGCCAATCATACTCTATTCGACATGGTTACCCGCTCCTACCATCATGTTGTGGGTTTAATGTGGTTTTGGATGTGGACAATTTATTGCTACAATGTGATAAGCATTCACATTGAATTTGCGCACAATTTTACCCTTGACTTTTTACGATAAATCAGTAAAGAAAGTAGACACCGTTTCTGATTTTTTTCTCAAATTAAATGACATTTATCATTTAGAGCAGAGCTGTGGTTCACAGGTTAATTTCACAAAAAAGCAGTAAATTAGCTCTTGTAATGCACACAATGAACTAATTAATTACGAAGTAGCTCTAATAAAGTTAAATTACCACCAAGTGCAGCTTTCATGACTCGTAGAGCAGGAACTCGTGTAATTAAACTAGTGTGTTCGGTCTATGCTAGAAGCAATTAATTAAAGAGTTTCGAAGACGGGAGACAGCCAGAACCTTCACACTCCTTAGTACCGCAGAGCAGAGAAAGGAACTATAGCCTTAAGCTGTGCATGAATAAACGTGATGGAAACTAAAGAATTACACGTATTCTATAAACCATCTAGTAAATGCGCTATGTTTTCGCATACTTTCATGGAACAAAAGCGAACTTTATGATGTTTCATGCCTATATTGGCAGATAGATGTAGATGTTATGTCTATGTATACGGTATACTCGACTCGTTAACAATGTCCCACGGCTGTCTACTGCCACTCAACACTCGAGAGGGCGGATCACTTCAAGATTTCCGTCATCCGTTGTGCTACAGAAAGCCAAAGACAGAACTAGACCACACCGTTTTATTGCTAACTTTAAAATGCAGGATGTTATTTTGGTTTTTGTAATAGAAACATGACCACGGAGTCATTAACATGATATTCATTTCTGGCATAAGTACAGGTCCACTATACAAATGGCATAGAAAGGGATTGGCCTTAGTATTTTGACTTTAAAAACATGTTGATGTCCAATATGATGCTACACTGGTTACAATGAAATTACACCAGTGTTCCCCGTAATGGCAGTTTGAGTGCGGTCATAAAAGTATGTTTTCATTTCTTGGCCCACTGCTGTAACTGCTCTGTATAATGTATAAAGAGCCGCCCATCCTCCAATTACACCGTATCGGGCCCGCAATGCGCCATGCTTGCCGCGCACAGTGTTTTAGAAACCCTTGGGGAGGACATTTTTAGCTAATAGCGTATATCGATGTAGTTAGTCCTAATAACACAAATTGCAAAAGAAACCCCATGTCAATTATTTTTAGTTTTCGAGAAAAAAATACTAAAGTTGCTAATTCGGGGTGTGGTTTAAATAGGATTTTTTAAATTTTTTCTTTTATCTTTAAAATAAAGAGCAAAATTTGATATCCGGATTTTATCACATATATTTATGTGTTATTCAAGCTTTACAACACGAATGAATTGTAACTAGGTACAAAGATATTTGCAAAAAATCCAATTTTAGTTTCTATTTTTTATTTTTTTATTGACATAGTTTCCGCACGAAATCTTCATGGTAAATGATAGTTAGCCTTTTGTACTATGTACTTAAATTAAATCAGCCACATAATCCGTGGTATTACAAAATTATGTACAATTGAAAAAAAATCTAAGCGCCTTGATTATTACAAATAGCAAAGTCAACAATCAGCACTTTGCTTTTTAAATGATACAATAATTTTATCTAGAGAAGGCGACATTTTAGAAGATGATGCTTAAAATAAATTCTTATTTAATCTACCATATAGATATGTTTAATATATACATGTTTTAATGTGTATTTCTTTCAATTACGTAGGTCCTAGTAATAGTCACCACACGATTTTTAATTGCAAACTATCATGACATGACTTTTGCTATATGGTAGATTAACTAAGAATTTATTTTAAGCATCATCTTCTAAAATGTCGACTTCTCTAGACAAAATTATTGTATCATTGTGGCGACACATTGACAAGAAACAAGTGACAGATGACAGAAGTCGCACATAGACTATCGACGAGCAAATCAACGGATGACGTCATAAATATCCTGCATCACACATATGAAGTTTACATGCGAATTAACACGGATAGAAAATCCCAACGAACAACAGTTGGGCAGAAAGCCCGCCAGGCATGATCACCTCGCCTGGTCGGAGGATCCTCCTTTGCTTAGGGAACTTTACTCGCTGTTCCCTAAAGTGGTGACCCCGACGTGATTGAAACCAACCTTCACGGAGCAGATCAGCACCGTCATCCTTATCGCCATCTCCCTCACCCATCACTTCTCCGCTGAGCGGTAATCAAGTCGCAGCCAACCAGCATCCTCGGCCTCATCAGGGACCACCACACGCTACATCGAAGATATGCAGCCTGGTTCTTCCCTACGGCCTCATCAGCGTCTAGGCACAGCACTCTGCACACGGTCTGAGGACGTCTTCCTCCCGTCAACGCAGACGCCAGCCACTACGCCCCTACCCTCGCAGCATCTATTCCCCGACTCACCGTGGGACACTGCGAGCTTCACTACTCCGACTCACTGGAGTATCACCCTGCACCGCGCACCCGACTCACTGGGCATTCAGCGGCACAGTTCCGACTCACTGGAACTAGGGACATTCTACACTGGCTCTGGCACCGCTCATCTCAAGCATCGACAGCCGTCTCAACAGGTTCGACCTCCGGTCTTGGGGGGAGTGATGTGGCGACACATTGACAAGAAACAAGTGACAGATGACAGAAGTCGCACATAGACTATCGACGAGCAAATCAACGGATGACGTCATAAATATCCTGCATCACACATATGAAGTTTACATGCGAATTAACACGGATAGAAAATCCCAACGAACAACAGTTGGGCAGAAAGCCCGCCAGGCATGATCACCTCGCCTGGTCGGAGGATCCTCCTTTTCTTAGGGAACTTTACTCTCTGTTCCCTAAATCATTTAAAAAGCAAAGTGCTGATTGTTGACTTTGCTATTTGTAATAATCAAGGCGCTTAGATTTTTTTTCAATTGTATATAATTTTGTAATACCACGGATTATGTGGCTAATTTAATTTAAGTACATAGTACAAAAGGCTAACTATCATTTACCATGAAGATTTCGTGCGGAAAATATGTCAATAAAAAAATAAAAAATAGAAACTAAAATTGGATTTTTTGCAAATATCTTTGTACCTAGTTACAATTCATTCGTGTTGTAAAGCTTGAATAACACATAAATATATGTGATAAAATCCGGATATCAAATTTTGCTCTTTATTTTAAAGATAAAAGAAAAATTAAAAAAAATCCTATTTAAACCACACTCCGAATTAGCAACTTTAGTATTTTTTTCTCGAAAACTAAAAATAATTGACATGGGGTTTCTTTTGCAATTTGTGTTATTAGGACTAACTACATCGATATACGCTATTAGCTAAAAATGTCCTCCCCCAAGGGTTTCTAAAACACTGTGCCGCGCCTTACACCGCACTACAACACTATTATTTCTCAAATGTCCAAAACTTTCTGCAATAATGGTTGATATGCCAATTTCAAACTAAAATGACCTCTAGTTTAGTTAGAATAAATATCGGTACACAATTGAATCCCAAGTAAGACGCAGTGCTGCCAAATGCTAACTTATAGAAAGAAGAAAGAAACAAAACAAATCGTAGAAAGTGATTAAGAAACACGTTTATAAGAACCGTAAGAGTTCATAAAAAGAATGCAACTACTTCTCAAAAGTGATGTAGGATATGAGTATGAACACCTATGACTGGGTATTACTGGTCACTGGTCAGTGGGTGTCTCGTTACAATAACAGGAAGCGAGTAGTATGCATTACCAGGGAATTCGCACCGCGACCGGACACTGCAGACAGCGGGCAGCGCGGCCGGATAGCATAGTACACGAGGTATTCAAAACACGAGACAATGCTGTTTGGATGGCCGAGTAGTGACCGACATTCATAGACTGTGTCTAGAGGTGGGAGGTCTTCATTTATAAGCGATAGCGAATGAAAAACTACGAGAGTTTAGTGGAATTATAACGTAAAATAACTATCAACTGATATTAGTCAGATAGTAGCAAGCTGATAAAGCGGCGACGATTTCGTTTTGGTGGAGTCTGGACCTAAAGCTAAGCCAAAAGTGAAAACCTAGTAAACTTACAAGTGAATAAATACACAAACTCATTCCTTAGTCTCTTAGATTTTTATATTGCATACATTTTTTGATCCCTCAAGTTACAAAAATGTTGTGTAACATCCGTCCTTCCGTAACTTGCGCCGGAGCATTGAGTATCAAATGCGGGCAGATCCGATGTAAGCAATACCGGCGCGGGTGCAACCCGATCGCGCCGGCTTCAGCTACAACGCACATTACGATGACGCGACGGCCCACGCTTATTGCGTTTTTAATTAATTGATGTTCGTGTCTTGACCATGGTTAGCTATAGTAAATTGAAAACTGAATTTGCAATAATCGTAAGTTTCCATTTAACCCATATAATTAATTTAAGTTATATTTCTATAGGGTTAGGTTTGTGAATGGATGACATTGTAACATGAAACCCAAAATTAGGTCAGATTTGAATGTAATAATAGAGCATGTTAAGGTCAAATAAAAAAGACATCAATTGACTACTACCACATATTTATTAAAAAGCATCAAATCAATGAGTCAGCAATCATAGACAGCGTAGTATTGAACCTCGACTATTACGTACGGCTGCAATCTGCAGACAATGTACGCAACTTCCGGCACCCATAGATACGAGCTACATGTCGATGGAGTGGCATGGCTGCTTCCGGCGAAGCTCCTAGCTCCCCCTTGCAGCAGACATATGAAAGTTCCACATATGTACAGACAGGCACCATTCTATGCAGAATTGTGGCCCGGCCCTACTGTGGGTGCCTTTGTGATTCGATGAGTGTTTATTTATTTCCCTGTGCGGTTGTGAGTCGGCGTTACTGCCATTACAAAGTTCCAATTACAGCATTCAAATAACATGTACCTCATGTAAAATAGAAAGTAAAATTTAGAATGCAGTTAGTAATAGTGAAGAATTTACCTTTAGGACTGAGGAACTCAAAATCATATCTCATGCCGTTTAACGTAATGGGACTATTAAATTGAAATTGAACATATTCAATTTAAATTGAACTTGGTAACCTTGTATGCGCGGAATCATTAGTTACATAACAACGATAAGAACAATGCTTTGTTTGACATGAAATTGCATTACATTTAGACGTTTGTATTAATGTACACAGAAAATTGGAAGGAGAATCTTGTGATCAAAGAAGGTGAAATTGCGTAGAAACTGCTACAAAACAGTTGCACCCTACTAATGGGTCTATAAAGCTTGCGAGTTACGGTGAAGGAGCATAAATGAGGTGTCGGTGTGCTGACCGCAGCCAGCCAGGAGGGCTGAGGGATGGGGAGTGGGGTGCTAGGGGGTAAGGGTGGAAAGCAGTAGTAGTGATAACCAACGTAAACGCTACACAGGAGCGTGACTGGGGATACGATTCACCCTTCTCCAGCCGATCGCTGATATTTTGATTGGAGCTCCGAGCTTTACTAACACGCGATCTCTTGGAGAAATGAGATAAATAGAAGTCAATGGCTCATGTCAGGTCGAATCACTGACTTTTTGTTTATTAGGGCTAACTGCAGAATCTGTTTGAAAATTTATTTTTGGTCAGATATTTGCAGTATCGAGTAATAAGTAACCGTGCTGTACAATAATTTAAACTACTAACTCATGCGGGCTTGAGAAAATACGTGCTCCAGTGCCACTGCCAAACAGTAAATTAGCGCCGCTAGCTAGTTTATAAGCATAGACTGCATGTTTATGTGTTCGCTGCAGTAAATGAACCGAGGAACAACAAATATACTGTGCATTAACCACGCATGTATGTTGGGAGACTAACATAAACTTTAGTTAGCTCGCTTTACAAAATTTAGACTATGCGTGTTTGTATTCAATAAATTACAATAATTCGGTCGCATTACTTACAAATTAAATTACTGCCACGAACTCCCGTGACCCTACTGAGGTGTCCACTATCTCTTTATTTCCAAAAGTCACATGACACAAGCCTATTTACCACACATACTGCCTAAGTAGGTCCCATGTTTTGTGAAGTTCCAAAGTAAGTTGATTTAGAAAAAATCTGTACAGTGTGTTTAGAAGATCACACAAATAGTGCATCTAATAGAATATCAACAATAAACGGATTTGATGAAAATATTCGATTAGTTTCAGTAACCATGTTGCCATTTCTAATACAGACCTTTAAAATAAATGATAAAAAGCTTTATATTTGGCAGTACATATTAGCTATACTAACATTGGTTCTGGCAGATATTTAGGGAGAAGTTAATGTAATTAGTCATCGGCCCCTCGCTATCAGAGCGTTGTTAAACAAATCAAATTATTTTGAGTACACAGCGGCACCGGTGCCACTCAGTCTGTGCTGAGGTTTGTTATGTCTGTGGCACTACGCCACAGTACACGATGACTTACACCGTACGTGTTAGGCGATTCTCTGCGCCTGGAAGGTCGGGATGAAGGACTCGGTCATTTAATGGTTACTCAACTAAGTTCTTAGCTAATTGTGTTCGGAACAAAATCGTTGCTTTGTTGCAAAAATAGTTAAGGTGTATCTGAGTACGACAGTAAGACTTATTTAACTTTAGTTCAAGAATATCGTTCTTGGGCTTTCTCTTTGGAATCTCTAATGCCACATTATCATTTATTGAATACATTTAGCGCGTTAATAAAACGACGTCCAAGACTACAAAAATTCCGTGCGCGACAAAAATATTTGCGAATCTGCTAATGTCATTGTGTCGAGCATTTTACGAGTGGCAAATAGTGGAGTGTAACATACAACATACCGGAATAGCCCTGAATCATCGAGAGTTGTGCTGTGACGTCATTTTACGTACAATTTCAATCTTTCCGAGACGATGAAAAACTTTCACGAGAGTAGCACGTGGCAAAACTAACAGAAGCCGCTGACAAGATCACAATTTTATAAAAAATAAAGACAACTGGTTGAAAAACAAACTAACGTATAATTAGAAAAGTAAAGACCCAATCTTTTAAAACTGTATTTATTACTAGAATAGTACTCCGTCGTAGTTAGTGGCATGACTTAAATCAAGGTTGAATCCATTTGTAAGGTGCAAACTGGCCGTGTAGTTGACTGACATGTTAATTTTTAAACTGTGTCAACGATACCTAGTCAACTAACAAACGGCACGGAAACATCTAGAAATTATGAAGACAGGAGTGATATTTCATTCATCAAAAGGACTCAAAGAACAGTTGTTCAAAATATTTGAACAAGTGTTTCATTATTAATTCAAAGTGATCGCCGCGCCGCTATAAACAACATTTGCTTTCTATCATTGCTTTTCTCCAGATATCGTACACCATATGAAAAGTGACAGAAGTTCAGCTCGGAACATGGTCACAAGGTCCTAATAGTATATTTCAAAGGTGATATTTGTGAGGTGTGTGTCTGTGCGTGTGGTGTGGACCTTCTGTAGCTGTTTATTTATGCCTGAAGGCTTCGCAGGACGCTAGGCCCGGGGCTCGAGCGGGTCAGTGCGGAGGGGGAACCAAACGCATGCGCTGCGCCTCCCTATCGATTATGAGCCCAGCCGACACCAGTTTCTAGTCTAAAGTAGTTTAAAAAAATTGCATCCATAATAAAATTTCATGTAATCCCATTAGAACCGTTTATAGCAGTCTAGTCGGTGGAAAACCTCATTTATTACCAACTTTGCATTATAAGATTTTATGTCGCCATTACAATAGTTTTATTTATATCCACTTTAAAAAGAAGTCAAATAAAAATGAAGCCTGCACTGAACTCGCGAAAGTCAGACAGTAAAAACTTTGTTCAGAAGCTAAACTTACTTCATTCGACCACGTGGCTGTAAATATCACGCAATCGGTCGGAGGGTTTCCGACCAACAAACCAAACGAACAAATAACAAGTGATACGAATAATTCAATAACATAAAAATAAAAAAGGCAGCTAAAGCCATCTTGACAGGCTATGTAACAAAGGAAAAATAAGTTAGAAATGTAACGCAGAAATTATCCTGAAACCGGGTCAATGGACTTCGGCAGAAATATCGAGTGGCAACGCGGCACAGTCGAGAGCTCGTGAAAATTGTTTCGAAGGCTTTTAGTCGGGGAAAGTTGGAAACGTCATATTAATATTTCACTGTACATAAGCGTTTTAGGTCCCTAATCGACCCAGAGGCCAAAGAAAACTTTTTGCTCGTATCCTCAACGTTTAGTTGTGTTCCCAAAATGTAAGCTACTAAATAACGCAGCATGTGGCGTGTCGTTTCAGTTCTAAATTAGTTTACCACAACCTTGTAATATAATAGCTATGTACTATAATTTTCTGTAGCATTTTAAAGGCTCATTTATTCCTGCTTATTATGACATACATCAGTTTGCGGTACCATTGACTAGTGATTGCTAACACTATTGAGTACTACCATTTAACTATAATGATCTTACTAGGACCGTGGATAGATTTGTGTAGGAGGAGAATAATGTTTCATCCACATTGTTTTCTAAGAAAAATAAGTAAAAGATCATCAACTTGTTTCTCTCTTCTTGCCCACAAATTGAAATGGTTCAGCTATATTTTTGCATAAATAAATCCTTATTTTAATGAGAAGCAATCTGATAGGCTAGGAGAGAAATGAAGATCATTAGAATACAAGAAGGAAGTGGATTACATTTTGTAATAATGAGGTCATGGGTAGAGGGTACTTTTATTCTTATTTATAGCAGAGTGACTGTCAAATGTCTCGCTTGCAGATGTGATAACATTTTGTGTTCCTCATAAAACATTCACGACACTCAAAGCGAACTTTCGCATAATTTTGAAGCACGCTCGGTTGCTCATATGTAATAAATCGTAAGTGAGCCGTGGCTAAACTGGTCCTGTTATCACGCCTGTCAGCAGAGCCTACTGTGACGTAGATAAGGCCTAATGTAACGCCTACGCTTTAGTCGGTGCGCCGAGCGTCACCGCTTACCCAAATGTTTTGCAGACATTACGTAAGCAGTGTGTGTGTTATAACCAAGAACACCAGTGTGTAGAGACTGTCTAGATTAGATAAAAGAGCAGAGTTAGATTGTTGCTGGGCAACTGGCACTTGACAATTTTCCGCGGTTACTGCTATTCACACTGGTTACATTTGCAATGCGATATGACCGACTATAAATATACGTATTGTCAATGTTTCTTACAAAAATCTTTATGAATTCGCTTGCTAAAACTTACTCTCATGAAATATTCGTATAATTTCCACGTGGACAATTTCGGGAACATGTAACACCGAAGTTTTGTTAGTAACTAAAGACAATACTCGTCGCAATTATTTAGACCGTGAAGTCTGGACGGTACAAAGGAAGAACAAAAATTGTGAGTCCCTTTGTTGACAGCTACAATTACATTTTGTGAAATCTTTCTACAGTTTGTGTAGGCACGTTTTTCTTTTGTGACCTTTGAAGGGCGTCTGACAAAGACTAAATTGAAATTTCGGTTAACTAGTTTTATTAAATTGGGAGACAAAATTATCCCAGGTTTCGCCGCAGACTATATTTTTGTCGTAAGTTATAGGATGAAGTTAAACAAGTGACGACAATATTCCCACATCATTCAAAGGAGCTGAGTTGTGTCAACGATTGCATCTAGCCGATTGATCGATAAGCCGCATTACCAATGCAGCGACCGTCGGCTGCGCACTCGGGTTGCAAGATCTTGGGCCAACGAACTATGTGAAACGACCTCAGGTTTTGTGCGCATTTGTAATTGTGTTGTCACATTAATTGAATAGACCACTAAGCATTCATTCTGAACAAATTAAAAGGTTCATTACATATCGAGGTTATGACGGTAGGAGACATTCAGGAAATTGTGATTAGCTAGGGCCGGTATACCAGAAAGATATAATAGGCATTTTCCATTCGACGGCACCTATTGAAATTTTAGTCATCAGTCATAATTACATGACGTTGGCGTCCATCAGTGATTCAGCACGCACTGGCATTGTTTACCATAGGACGCGAGGATGTTTGCGGTGGCATGCCTGCGCGTAAACTATTCAGACGCGAGTACACAACCACCCAGCACCCGGCGATAACATATGATGTATATGTCAGAGAAATACAACACTCCTGTATGCGATACGACAAAATCATTTCGGGAATCATCGGAAATTTGTGAAGACTGCGTTAAACGCATATTTATACTCATAATTTCCTGAGACTTACTCAATTAATGACAGAAAATGATTAGTATCCAATGTAAATGATTAATCATTTATAATTCAATAAAAACCGTAGATAATAATGATACATCAAAACCTTGAATGCAAGAGCTGTAGTAGTGATTGAATGCAGATAAATAATCTGTATCAGTGGAAACGGGCGCGCCACTATTGTTTACCATCGAATCAATTGCTACTACAAACAAATGGTTAATAGGACTCGACATTACGGTATTACAATCGATCGATGTTAAGAAAATCTACCATTTTTCCATGAAAGAGTATTCTCTAGTTAACTAAGATCTTTTCTAGTAAATAAGTGATATAATTATAAAATATTTGTATCCTTATTAGAATAGTATGTGTGTAACGAGCTCCTTGTAACATGAAGAGGGAAGGTCACTTCCGTCGCATTCAAGCACTGTCAATCATCCGTGCCAAGGGCTCCGGGTTACACTTACATGAATGAACGTGATGAAACAATGTATTCAATTCAAACAGCAACGATCAAGATAAGCAACATTATTACTATCAGGTACTGGCTACTCTTACGCAGTTTCACCCGCTCTTTTCGGCCTCTATTGGTCATAGCATGATGTTATAGCCTATAACTTTCCTAGATAAATGCACTATCCAACACAAAAATAACTATCCAAATCGCACCAGTTGTCCGGAGATTAGCGCATTCAAACAAACTCTTCAGCTTCAGCTTTAAATATTATAGTATAGAAGTGTAGAAGTTATCTCCAGAACCTTTCAATTCCTTCTAATTAACCGATTAGACCCCAAGAATCAAGATGTATACTATCAGCCTTTGAGTCAGCCGTCAGTTTCGCCATGTTGGTGCCTATTTTTATAATAAAATCGACTGCAACTGGTTTTAATCTAGATTTCTAGAACGAATCAAACGATATCGGTTTAGGAATGACTCAACCTTTCCATCAGTCACGGGGCTAAAGCTATTTTTGTTGTGACGTCATTACTTCTCTAACGAGATGCGAATTGAAATTATTCGTGCAAAGAGAGAAGAATAGTAACTGGCCTATAAGATAATTTGGATCAAATTAACTAGAAATAAAGTATTATATCGTATACATCTGTGTTAGGAGAATTATAGGCGAATCTATATCAATTTTCCGATCCTTTGTGAACAAATCGTTAGCGTGCTGACAAAAGGATTGGAACAGCTGTGAAAACCATCAGAGAAAAGCTCGAGTGAAAAGGACCACTTCAGAGACATTGCTGATTGCACTGCAATTTCAGCACGTTCCCCGTTGGCTTGCATTTATGTTATGATTTTAAAGCCAGCCATAACATAAACTGGTCTAAGACGTTAGCTCATTAGCTCATAAATAAGCATAACATAGTTAGATACTACCTGATTCAGGACACATGTAAAAGAATTCAGTAATTATTGAATTCATTTCCTCATTAGAAGGTCATACTTTTCGCACAAAAAGCTCTTAGAACAGTGCAGTCGTACCCGCTAGACCGAGAGCCAACATCGCGTAATAAACGTGAAAGGCGGGCGTTGACCCCGCGTGACATAACCACGTTTCGGCAACACTCGTAACATTCGCTAAGGGATCCGCTAGACTAGTGCCATTAAAAGGAAAGTGTACTCGTATGTATTTCACTCACGATTATGACGATCTATATGTTTAGTGGGACGTGCGTCAAATTCTAATGTGAACAAAACGATCGTGTAAACATATCCCGATGCTATTGCAAATGGGTCGAAGACTCCTGGCCTAATTTATTTAGCGTTTCTGATGCACGCCTATGTGAAATGTAGGCGAAAAAATTAGATAAAGCATTCGAGTGTTACAAATACAAGTAACAATCTAGAAATTAAAGGCGGTGCCAAATGATTACTTAGTAACTTGCTTCCACTTATGCAATAATTTGCTTACTATGCAAGCATATTGCGACATTCCAAGAAAACACTACTTACGTATTTACTGAGCAAAAAGTTTACATGTAAACACACGGTGCATTAGCATGTCTGTCCAAAACATTCAACGAAAAGAACTATTTTTGGTTAAGTACGCTTCGTGTAGAATATTAAAATGTGAATGTAGCCGTAAGATTGAGGGCAACGTGTTAGTATGGCCATGTACAGATGATGGGCCGGCAATCTGTCACATATTACGCAAAAATTACTTTTAAATAACACGTCACTATTACGTCACGGTTTTGTTTATAATTTATTGAAAGCTGTAGTCATAACCACACTAATGAGATAAACCACAACTTTGAAAATTGGGTAACATCGTAATTTTTTCTAAGCTTGGAAGATTGCTTTGCTGTTGAATCACATTATTCTTTCTCTCAGGTGGTGTGAAGATCAATCAAATGATCAATATAAAGTACAATAGCTTTAGATGATTATAAAAACTTCAGCCACTTTGCGTAAGAATAAGTTACGCCTAAACCTTAGAAACATGTCCATTAGTGTGAAGAAAAAATGCTATTCTCTTACACATTCATTACGTGTTCAAAAAATCGTGCCTTGACTCAGCCACGATTCAAGCAACAAAAAAATGTTGTAAACATTTGTACTGCTTTCTTATTTCATGAATTAAGAAAAAACAGATTTGTTTTTGTGGATGTTTCGTAAATAAAGAAACACGTGCGTTGTTTTTCTCGTCAAAAAGGATAACCATATCACGACTGCAAAATAAATGATCATATACGTGAGGTAGCTCCAATTTTTTTGGCTTTAAATGTTTAGCCTCCTACATTTCTCCGTAGTAGGAATAGTTACTATAACGCAGCATGACTAAGGAGTATTAGTAACACCAGTATAACTATGTATATTATATTAAAATCCTTTTCATACAGACCACGTCATACGATCGTTAAAAAAAAACAGCGAATGTTTTTCTCGTGCGAATTTAGAGGCCTAGCAAGGTAAGGTAAATACGAGGGGTTCGCGATGTGTGGTCGACCTTGTCGTATCGTATTCGTATGAATTCGGACCTTGTCAACGGCTTCCCTATTCATGAGCCGTCGCTCATTAGCGTATACAGTGAAATGATGAATGGATATGCTTACAACGCTCATGTTTGTCAGTTTGTCTTGGGGCGAACGTCTTGGAAGCGTTGGCATGAGATAAGACAACGGAGACATGGCTAAGTAGATCATACAAGAGCTTTAAACCAATTAAGAATCAACAGAATATCACGCGATTCAGACGCAAAAACATCTGCTGAGAGAATTAAAAAGAAAGCACGTATGCAGTATACATAAAACAAACTTTCTCGCATGCACAAAAATGTGAAGAACAGTGCAGTAGTAATTGAAAACAGCGATAACGACGAAACTAGGCTCGATCGTTACTGCAATTGGATGCAGTCGTGACTCGTGGCGCTCTTATAAAACAACTTTTAATTAATTTGTAGTTTTAAGTACCATACAGTTGTACTAGGCACTAGGCAGCCACGAAACAAGGCAGGCTGACGTGTATGAAGCCATACACTGGCAAATACCTAGGATGACAAGATAAGGCTTGGATTGCGGTAAAATGCTCGATTGGCGTTATCGATTTATCTAAGAGAAAGAATCTGGTTACGGAAATTTGCGAAACTATCAGGTTCCAATAAGTAATTCTCCTGAAGCAAGCTTATCAGAATGCTGAAAAGAAATAAGATTTCTTCAGATTTATCTACATAAATGTCTGTTGAAATCAATTTCATTGAATTACTTTTACATTTTCAGCTAGACTAGACTCATCTAGCGGTGCAGATGCAGACGTCCGCGTTCTCAATAACGTAGAGTGAAAAGCCAGCCATGCGGGAAATCAAATGCGACGGGAACGCACATCTGCATCCAACTAACTTTTCATATTTTCGTCGTGTTTCCGAGGATATTGAAATTGTCAGAATACAACCTGAACGTTTCATATTTTCACGAATCTCCCTAATTTCCCGACGACCTCCTTTGTTGCTTCGAAAATCAATCTAAAAACGTTTTGTACAAAAGGTTAAGGGCCGAAAGGTAAGTCATCTTACCTCGAGCACCAAAGAATTTCAGGCGGATACTTCATAATGAATATTTATTATGAGCCGTCGGATACGCTATCATATTTTCCAATCAAGCATGAGGACTGAAAGCCCACGCAGTCTATTATAGGACGTATATTGAGTTTCCAGTAGATGAGGTACTCGCGAACCGTAATGGTATGTGTAACCCAATATAATTCTGTGCAAAATGTGTATCGATCGGGTGCGAGATGTCAGGGGTGGGTGGGGTTGCAGCGGCCGAGCTGGCACGTGGAGCCCGGCACCTACGCTTAGATTGGACTTTTAAACTCTACTCAATAAATCTTTAGTGCGTTCTACATGAGTTAGTTTTAGTGCGCACTCCATTTAGTTTTGTGCCTGCCTAATCTATGTTTATAGGTTTCCGTCGTCGATTTTTCGCATTGTAGTAGCGAAGATTTAGACGCATTTATTTTTAGAACGCGCGATAGAATTGAATAAATCATTACACTTCTGCACATTGAATGATAGTCTGTCTAGATCCAGAACGCTGTAACAATTTGCATATCTAAAAGGTCCTGTCGCGCGAAGTACACATGTGTACTTAGTTATTGGATCTCACTCAATCTCAAGCATTTGCATGAAAATCACGCTACCTCGTAGAATTTACATCAGAATTGCGTATTCAGAGCCTACGCTATTATGACGTGGAATAGGTATTTTGTCAAATAAAACGCGTAATCGGGACGGAATCGCGGGACGCGATTGGAATATCTTCAGTAAAAAAGTATGAATTTTATAGACAGTAATATTGAATGAAATCATTTCTTTTTCTAAGAGCTTTACTCTTAGCCACAATTAAATGGAGAATAAATAAATTACAGTCGAATCCGACATTACATCGGAAAGGTTTTATACTTTTGGTTTAGAAGCGGAACGAACTTGATCGTATCTGCTATACGATCAAGTCAAAGTTTATCGAAAGACCATGAGAGTATAAACAGGAAAACGACAGGGCACGCTTATATCATGCATGGCACAAGGAGTGACACGATAGTATTTATTGTTTTATTTTTATGAGGCGGTTCGCCGAAGCGGTTGCTTGTAGGTAAACATAGCTTGAGGGGATGACATAGGTGATCACTGGACGGAAAAAAGTAAAAACATCTGTAGATATTTCTTAGGACACTGAATAAACTAAACGTTCTTTATAATCTGGAAGGCGTATTTAGAAGGCATAACTACTGTCGCTCTCATTAATACACCAGTAATTATACTGATAACAAAACTGTCTTCTGTCAGTTTTCAAAATTGTAATGACAAGGCGATAATGTGGCAATTAAAATAGCTGGTATTGATAAAGGTGTCATCGTTGCAACTGACGTGCATCGCTGGAAGCAGTGCCGATCGATATTCACGAGACATAGACAGTAGGCAGACAGAATTTTAGAAAGTATATGGGTACACATCACTTGCCCACGTTTTCGAGTCACGTCCAAGGAGCTATGTTCGTAATTGATAAGAAACAGTAGGGAGGATATTGCAACAGATGCATTCTGATGGCAGGCTTATCTTACCAGTGTAAAGTTATAGAAATTCTGTGCGTGTTTTTGTGAAGGAAGAAAGAGAGATTGTTCTCATTTTCATTTGTTGTGGTTATTTTATGAATTCAACCACTTGAGACAAAAGGTTCAAGATTTTCTAACAGATTTAATTTCAATAGGCTTCCTAAGGCATCCTGATCAGGTTAAAATTGATATGTATATGTATTACTTTACAAGAGTCAAGCATTTTCATAGTACTCAACTTGAAAGAGAATGTATATTATATCTATTAGTTTTAAACTATATTATGAACACAATATTATAAATATAGTACAGGTCTAGGCAGACAAATAAAAACTGTGATACACCCACAAGTTGAATGTAACAATAACAATAGCAATCTGTGATTTCACTCAGTGTGTTATTTGTAGCGTATACTACTGGCCAAGTTAATTAACTTATTGATAAGCACACTGATAATAATTAATATTCATTATCATATTGCCACTTTGCCTACATATAAATCAAAAATAACAATTTTTGGTATGTTTTAGTGCTCGAGTTACTTTTTAATCAGTTCAAAAATTAGGAGGTTCTCAGTTTGACCTGTATGTAAGTTTGGGTGTGATTATCTCACATTTGGCTGAGCCAATTTTGATGCGGGTTTCAGCATAGTATATTTCAGATTTAGGAGAAGGTTTTAGGGGTATGACCTAACCAAAATTGAGGTGGCACAGAAAATCAAAGACTATTTCATTGTTTTTAAAAAAATGGTTCATAAAGTTTTATCTAAATACCCTTGTCTTCAAATTCAATTGATATTACATACCTAATACAATATGCAACATGTTTAGTCTATTACAAACAGCTTTGCTCCATATTCCTAATTAATTCTCTCATTATATGGATTTATATCTGGTGAACTAGGTTGGGAAAGTTATAATACCGTATTATGAAATAAACTGGGAGTTATATTGTTATTTTATAGATTATACATTGATGTTATTGTGGTTGCCATCAGCAGATTATTTTAAGGGGGCACATCATTCAATGACTTCTTCCGCTTTGGGTAAGGTAAGAGGCAGTGTCAGACTCCAGCGGTGGCAATATAATAAAAATGAAATATTGATTCCAAGTTTGAAATATTGCAAGTCATGGTTAGATCAATAATTTCGAGTTAACATTTTTACAATCAATCCATTATAAATGTGTGTATAAGATAACATTGTAGAATGTGGCTTGATTGTACGGATAATGATGGCTTACAAGTTACAATTCAAAAATGTAATTAGATATTATTTTTTTGGTATCAATTCATAATGACTTAATTGCCTATAATGTTGTAGAAGATAAATGTCTTATTTATTTGTTTGTATAACACTAGCATTGGAACTGCTTTGCAATTTCCAAGCTCCAATAAGAATTTTATTAATCTTACAATTTCTATAACTCCACAGAAGCTATAAATCTTTAGCTGCCATTAAATCTTGCAAGAATAGTATTGCAATAGAATTGTTCCTATTTCTTGAACAGGTTTTAATGACATTTTGTCAAACTACTCAAATTACTATTTTGGAATGGTTATAAAAAAATAAAACGGCACGTAGAGCACCAGCCCTATAGTAAAACTTAATGTTTTGAAGATTATTGATATTTAGATGCCAAACATAAGGATAGATTGTGGCAATTTTGGTTATTTGCGAAAGTGTAAATTATAGATTTATTGCTACGTCCACGCGGGTCACTTGCGGGTTATAATAAGTAAGAAAAGGAATATCACTCACCTTTATATCTTGCTAAAGTCATATAAAACGGTAACGCCCCAATGGACGAGAGCTGACGAACGGGATCAATTGTTGATACTGGCTTCCAGGAAGCTGGCTTCAGATGAACTGCCTCGCACACGCCGGGCGCACTACCTGCCGCAATCAGTAACACCACAATCAGCTAAAAATACACACACACTATCCCAACGCAACATTTCCAACTATCCTAACCAATCTCTACTGCAGTAATGTACGCACCAGCTGGCGAAAACGTGGTGACCACGGTCCGCGATACCTACTGTACTATACTATACTATACGTAAATATGGACTAAGATATTCGATATTACGTCGCTAGCTACCTTCCACTGTCTATGACGAAGCACCTCGCTATTCCACCCTCGGCGTGCACTTGGAACGCGTAATATAGCAAGGATCACAATCGACTACAGACGAACATAAAATAAATGAGATTTCATCAAACGCAACACGTTTCCGTGTCTAAATATGACGACAGAAAATAAATGAAAATTGTACACTTTCTTATGTTTCTTGAACTGCCTTCACACCGGAAACAAGCATTTTTTTTAAACTTGAAACAACAACGATCTCATAATTTAGAATGTACGATTTAATGCTGGAAAAATATTTCATTTCTAGTTCTTTGGGTGCTTATTAGTAACAGAAAATTTTATACTTGATTATTTACAATAAACAAGCGAAAATAAATCACTCCGAAATAAAATTGGCAACAGGAAATACAAAAACTTTTAAATATTAATATTGTCTATGCTTCTCGTAAGCTAGTTTTCAATTTCAATTTAAAAAATGTGTGCTGTAGTAAATATGATTCTATAAATTGCATTGAATCAATTGAATTAAGTGATACAAATAAACATTCCAATTTTTACTTCTTTCAGTGAAGTTGACTTCAATTATGTTCCCTTATTTTTTTCCTGTCTTTGAAAATAGAAAGACTGTTTCGTAGTGCTGCAAATACCATTTTCATTCGTCGTATAATAATTTTAATTTTGTGATAGGTCGATATTTCAATGACAACTGAAGGTATGAAGGAATAGACAACGAATCTTCTTGTTCCCGCAGCAAAAACAAACTTCAAGTCCTTTTGACAGAAGATTACACGGATTATGAATAAGTTTTCGTCGATGTTATAAAATTCGACATTTTCTTTTACATATCAGGATTTTCAATAGAATAATATAGTTAAAAAACAGTTATCCCTTAGAATCCGTGCAATTTTTTGGGTGTGAGAAAAAGATGGTGAGATCCATTCGGAATGAATTTTAGGTTAGGTTATGATGAACGTCCTTGATGCATGATTCTATTTTCAATATTTTTTTTATTTTTTAGCATGCATGTCGACAGTTATACAGCCCAGCACGGTGGAAATGTGCAATTCCAATTATTAATTTGAAACAGACGTTATACTTCAACAGACCAGATCAGGTAAAGTAAACGATTCATTTTTCCCATTAAAATGACGAAATGATTGTATTTTAGCGGACAAAAAATTATCGCTCTAACCATAATTTCTTGAAAATGCTCCATCCCAAAATGTGTACAAATTACAAATCTGCAGTTGTTTAAGTCAGAAAATGGTTGTAATTATGATAAATAAAATTGTTGGTTAAGTTGCCTCACAAATTCTAATTAGAATCTTATAAGATGACCCACTGACCATGTATTCAACAATTTGAAAATACGAGATATATTCTACAAATGCAGCAAACAATACTAGCTAGGTAATAGTTTTTGCTTACCATTCCAGTACACCGTGCGAGAATGTCGGCACTACTCGGCACGGAAGGGTTTCTTCTCCTCCATCATCGAGAACATCAAGGACGAGATGGCCAAGAACAAGGAGATGAAGGACAATATCAAGAAATTCAGGGAGGAGGCACAGAAGCTAGAGAACTCAGAAGCCTTAATGGTTTGTTACATAAGACTAGATTATGATATATTTTTTTTAATTAAAATAATTTTATTATCATGAACCCAAGTCCATGCCCTTGTCATAGTTTTACAGTCAATACTTTTTACAAAGAAATTTCATGCTACAGTACATAATATTACATTACATACCTTACATTTTTATTAAAATATTTTTTTTTAATGTTAAATTAAATTAACTAAATATATTAGTATGAAGGACTTATGTATATTGGCTAAGGGTAGAAATTAAAAGTTGAAGGGTGGAGTAGAATGGAAAAAAATGTCCTAAACATGGAGTACAGCATTGAGTATCATCATAAATAGATTAGCAAATTATTCATACAAAGAGTCTTAACTATTTAAATTTTGAACTTTGGTCTGTTGCTTATTTTGCATATCATAAACAATTTTTTTTCTATCTAAAGTAAATAAGCAGGCATAAATTAATTTACAATCACTATAATATTTTGTCACATAATATGTTATGTACATGTGTACAGATCTAATAAAGATATAATAAAATGTTAATACTGCATTCTTAAATATCCAACCTTGTACCACTTGTAATACGTATTTTGATAGGTAGCATCTCTCATAGCCACTCACATCTTATGTTCCAGGCTGCCAGAAAAAAGTTCCATGCGGTTGAATCGGAAGCTTCCAAGAGTTCAGAAGTATTAAAGGAAACATTGGAGGGAATAAAGGGCAAGATGGAGCATGTCATTGAAGAAGCTAGCAAAACTGAGATCGCCAGGAAAGCTGGTGAGGATATACTATAGTACAATTTAATGTCGATTATCATCATCATATCAGCAACAAGATGCTTACTGCTGATCATAGGCCTCCCCCAATCACTACATCTGGAAATCATATCCAGATGTGGCCATTGGAATGTGTAATGGTTGATTAACACTTTTAAAATATTAACTTTGTTTAGAAAACGGGGGTTAATGAGTACTACTAATATCAGTTTCCTCAAAATCAAAATCTATCTGATCAATGACTCAGCATATGACTTATCCGAAAACTACTATTAATAATAAAATTGCTTTCTGTTAAAAGAACATTATAAAATGGTTTTCTGTTACAGGTCAAATCAAGGAAGATTTATCGAAGACAGCGAAAGGCGCAGCTGAAAGCATAGCTGACACGGGATCTAAACTGGGTCAGACAAGTGCTTTCAGAACTATTTCACATGTAAGTAGAATAATATATTACAAGTATTATATAATGTAACCATGTGCTCCACTGTCAAGTCCAGCTTATCTTATCTCTTTTGTACATTGAGAATTAGATGCCTTTCAAACTATTTTTTATTATTTCTATTACATGAGAGCCTCAACCATTTCTTGACTCAGACACATAACCATGGACGATAATAATCTACACGGGACTAAGCTGACAAACATAATTGACAAAAAGTACTTTAAAAATTAGTTATTTTTCGGCTTCCTTCAGTGACTGTTCGACGACAAACTCGACTAGTTTCAAAACACGCACATGGGTTTCATGGGCACAGTCGCCACGAGTTTCTCATCAAACGGGGTTACCTTATTAAGCCGAAAATTAAAATAATTAATTAATGTAGCACGTCTCACGAGACTTATTTCATAGTGTCAAAATGTTTATGTTTCCAGGCGACAGCAGTAGTGAAAGAGGAGATCTCGCCTCGAGGACTGGAGGGCCGCGTCTACATGGCGCCCATTGCCCTACGGAAACGCATTGAGGTCAATATAATTAGCTTGTAATTACTAGTCCTAGGAGGTAAGAAGCTGGTTGTGATTCACAACAACTGCTTCCCCTTTATGCACTGTGTTTTAATGTGAAAAATCTTTATACAATGTGATAGGGGTGAGACTTCTAACCCGTTAAGGCTGAGTACTACATCTAATTTTATCGACAAAAGTCGGGGGTCGAAGGGGTCAAATCCCCTCCCCCTAAAAATTATGGCTATTATAATATTTTTTTACTTTTTTTGATATCAAAGGTTGTATGCGTCGTAGAAACAAAAAAAAAACGACAAACGGTAGCTAATAACCTTGGCTAACTAATTCATTACTTTTTTCATATGTTTGATAATGTTTTGGTGAGAAAAAAAATCATTTGTGAATTATTTTTACCGAAAACATCACTATTTTTCAATATTTTCAGTTGGGGGTTCAACCCCCCATATTATTATTTTTGTCAATAAAATTAGATGTAGTACTCAGCCTTAACGGGTTAGAAGTGCCACCCCTATCACATTGTATATATAATTCTTCTGTAAGTGTGTATGTCACTGAACTTCTCTTAAACAACTGGACCGATTTTGATGTTTTTTTTTTTTGTGTTTGTTCAAGGGGATCTGAGAATGGTTTAGATTCACAATTTTGTCCGCTGGATAATGTTTTTTTAATTAATTTTTAATTTATTAGTAGTTGTTGATTTTGGAATGTTTTACATTGGATCCGACAAATTTTCAAATTAAAGACGTGTAGACAGTACGTCTGTCGGGTCCGCTAGTAATATTATAATATTGTGTTATTACCCTTAGTTTTCAATTACATACATTTATTTCTAGTTAGGAAAAGAAATAGATCATGTCTGGATGTTGGAACTAATTGTATGTTACAGGTTGCTTCTGACGAGCGCACGTTCGCTCCAGACACTGAGACTGTAGGCGTGGAGCTGCACAAAGACTCCAAGTTCTACCAGCAGTGGGAGAGCTTCAAGAACAACAACCAATATTTCAACAAGGTACAATGTCACACATTTATTCCTGGCTCGTTATAAGAATGTTTTACTTTTATTTCTCATTATAATATAATTATTTATTGCTACAGGTACTAGATTGGAAGATAAAATACGAAGAGTCCGACAACCCCGTAGTTAAGGCTTCACGATTCGTCACTGAGAAAGTAAGCAGTTTGTTTGGTAATATATTCGAGAAAACCGAATTGTCCATGACCCTCACCGAAATATGCAAGATCGACCCCAACTTCACGTCACAGAAGTTCTTAGAGGACTGTGCGAACGATATCATACCGAATATTCTCGAAGCAATGGTACGAGGAGATTTGGAAATTCTCAAAGATTGGTGCTACGAAGGCGTATTCAACATCCTGGCCACACCCATCAAGCAGTGCAAACAGCTCGGGTATCACTTAGACTCTAAGATCCTGGACATCGAACAGATCGAACTCGTCATGGGCAAAATGATGGACCAGGGTCCAGTTCTAGTCATAACATTCCAGTCACAGCAGATCATGTGCGTGAGAGACAGTAAGAACAAAGTGATAGAGGGCGACCCCGACAAGGTGATGCGCGTCAACTACGTGTGGGTGCTGTGCCGGGACCCCGCCGAGCTCAACCCCAAGGCGGCCTGGAGACTGCTCGAGCTGTCCGCCAGCAGCGTAGAACAATTAATATAGGAGAATTAATGTAGACTTGAATTAAATCGTTGACTTTTATGTATGGTTTTTATAAACCTGTCCATGATATCCTGCGAGACGCAACATTAGACGAAACGATCGATCGGACGTGTTCCGCGTAAATAGTGTAGCTTTTGTTGTGTGCACTGCGGCACGGCTGTTTTGTAAACTATAGTGAGTTAACTTGTTAGTTATGACTTGAAGCATATAACAAGTCTGTTAAATAGTATATACGATCGCTCATGTAAACAGTCGTGTCTAGATTATTACCAGGCGGTTTCTGTCAGCAGATGTAAATAAAGTACCATGTTTAAGTTGTCACAGAAGTTACAAATAGTTTCGTTTGCAATCCGATTAGAGCTGTATTCAATCGGCAATTTACTTTTAAGTTTTTTTATACTTCGAAACCTTTTCGTGCATTTGAGGTTGTAACATAATAATATTTATTTTCTGTCTTATTATCTACGTGATATTGGTGAAATATGTTGTTATCCAATGAAATATAGTAGACCCGGCCGTAGTCAAAGAATTACAAATACACCAAAGAATGAAATAGCGTGTCGCGTATAGCGTCATTGTAAGAAAACATTGTAACAGTGTAAGGAAAGGTTTTGGAGTGACATTGTGTTTTGAATATTAGTTTATGTTTATTTTGTATCATTATTAGTTCGTTTCGAACGATTTATTATTTATTTTAATAAATTGTTTTTATTTTTATGTTTTGTGTAAGTATTTCTTTTACTATTCTTAACTGGTGGCTATCCAGCAAAAATGTGTTCATAATAATATTAGCTATTACATAACAAAGCTACTTTTATTACTTTCGCCTGATTCTCCCCATTAATATGTTCGCTGCCTCAGCATCATAACGTTGCTATGTTCTTAAGTTCTAACTTGGAGCACATATCAATTTATCTAATTACGTATAAGTACATCTTCATTAACATAGCGACACGATTTCTCAATAATTCGTCGATGATATTCGTGGTAAACAATATATTTCACCAAAATTTTAGTACTGTTTATCTGCCTGGCAAAGAGTACGAGGCAGCAGGCAAACACAAGAGGGGAGAGCTATATAGAGTTTGATTTAATTCCTAGATAAGCTAAATATTTGAGAATTTCGTATAGAAATTGATCGAGGTGCATTGCGGATGGTAGAAAAATAAGGCCTAGACCTGTCCATTCACTAGATCGTACTATTGGTGGGTGGAAGTGTAATTTTGCACAAATTTTCCACTAATCAGTTGCAAATCAATTATGATCGATGCAATAAATTGTTTGTGGAACTATTTTAATTTTATACCACGACGGTGGCTAGAACGCACACGGCCACCTGATGGCGAGTGGTTACCATGGCCTATGAACCAGGGACCGCATATCGGTATAAAATATTTAAATAGTACTAGTAAAATTTCACTACTCTTATTTGTATACCGGCTTTTGAAGCGTAATTTCGGTATCAGATATTTTTGATTAGAAATATATGAGTACTCAAATGTATGTACTGAACTAATATTTGTTAAGATGTTTTCAGTACAACAATTATTTTAACCGATATTTTATTTCTGTACCGAAATACAAGGCGGCGCGAGGCAGATGGACTGTAGCACGAAGAAATAAGGGCGAGGAGGGGAGGATAGATGAGCTAAAGAATCGAGAATAACCGATAATTCATAAGAATATCAATATACTATAGATAAATTACCGCTACCCTAATCATCTGTTATATATGTACCAATATTATGCGATACAAGAATAATTAAGATACACGAATCATTTCTGTTTGAATATCTGTACTGTTATTTTTGAATAACAGAATTTTTATGGTATGACGTCATACAGAAAAAAATTGTACAGAAATTTATACCGGTATGCAGTCCCTGCTATGAACGCTTGCAACGCTTGGGGCATTACATGCGCTTTGCCGACACTCGTGGTAACTAAGGAGGTAATGATTTTTTTTTATATTTTATTTAGTAAGTATTTATGTGGAGAATGATTTGTAGAGTCTAAGCAATGTAAACAATCCAATATTTTTCATATAACTAGTAGGTTTGAGGAATGTATAAAATAAAACAACAACAATTTGAAATATTCAATTATATTGGAGGCACAATGAACAGACGGCGACACCGTCGTACAATATATTTACAAATACAATAACTTTAGTGCTACGTTACGTGAGAAATTACACCGATGCGGATGTCGCAGTGACTAGGCTACTAAACCTTACGATCCTACTGAAACACAAAACTATAATAGTTACTGTTAGGCTCAACTTGCTCGTGGAATGTACTCGAATCATGAATTTAATGTTTAGTATACTTTTACTTACGTAATTGATGATTAACTGATCAAGCTTTCCCTGCTCTATGCTACAGGTACATTACACCCGCCAAACAACTTGAAATGGTTAAGCTTACCGTCTCAGTGGACTATAAAATAAGTGATTTCTTTGTACTGTAAGCTGCATCAACATAACACATGTTGCTATTATTTAAAACAATTACAATTAATTTCTTGTCATTCAAACAATAAAATAAAATTACCAACTTACAATGGCTGCCGACCTCATCTCGATCGGACAGTTTCAATAAAATTAATGTTCACAAAACGCAGATCTTATAATAAAATAAAAAGAAAATAATCTAATTTGTATTAAAATTTCTTATTATCACTTATCAATGTAAAATATTGTGTACATACATAATTATATTATGCCTAAAATATTAAAATTACGCGCCAAAAAGCTCAATCACATAAACCTACCAGTGTTCAAGTGTGTTTACATTTCGTTAAAACGTTAGTGTTGCCATACACGCTCTACACTTAGTGTTAAAAAATCGACGGATTCCCTTACTTTGTATTTATGAGTAAACATTTGTATTGTTGTATTAGATTGATTATTAAATTAAGTCCGTGTGTCATCAAAGACAAATGTTTACAAATAAATGTTCCTTCTACTTAGCTCGTTATGATCACAACCGTGCACCTATCTATGCAACGCTATAAGTGTACAATACTTTAATATAAATATAAGAATACAGCACAATTTGCATAAAAACAGAAAAAAACATTTCTTAAATAGGCGTTTGTAGTAGGCGTCGCAAATCATAAGTGTGTGAACAGCGCACATTTAGTGACTTACAGTAGCAATAATTAGATTGAAAATACAATAATAATTAAAGATTGACTTAGTTACAATCGAATCTTCATTAAAAAATCAATCTTTAACTCTGTGCTAATTAAAATAAGCAATATGTATGATTTTGTCGTTACGTTAAACGTGTATAATTTGACTAATGTCAAAAAGTGATTGGGTACCTTGATTTTTAGTTTCGTAATCACAAATATTGGTCTTGTATGTTTTTTCTTGTTTTTGAGCCAGGATTTAGAGAAAGAGACAAAGACATGAATATAACATTATACATTGGTGTGTATTTTCTACCAAACAAAACAGTAGCTTTTTGTTTAGATCTCTTTAAAGGGTTAATTATTTCTTTATATTTCTCTGTCTCTTCGAGTAAATCTCGGCTTCCTATATTTCCGTTTGATAGTAAATTAGTCGACGACCCACTGCAGCACGCTGGTATCGAGGCCGCCAGTAGTGATGAGGCGCGAGTCATCAGGCAGGAATCGAACGCACGTCACGTGGGACGAATGTCCGCCGTACTGGTGGCACAGCGACTGTAACAAAGTTAAATAGTTAGTTAGTTAGTTAACAAAAGATTATTTATTTTATTCCCTAATGGATAAGCACAGGGAGTGGTAATCCTATTGCATTATAATAACAGGGAATGAAAATCCAAAGGCTTTACTTTTAGTCCCTTGATATATTTTTCTTTTAGACACGCTCGTTAAATAATTGTTTGATTGATTCTGACAGAAATAGGTCCCCGAGTCAGAAGAATAAGGTTAAGAATCTTATAAAGGAATTCATGAGTTAGTAAAGTTAGCGACTGAATTAGCTAGCCAGCCCTTGTGCTAAGTATGACCAAGTATTACTAACCTTAGGCTGGGTTACAGGGTAAGCGTAGAGCTTCACCTTGCCAAAATCATCGCCCGTAGCCACCAACCGATTGTCGTGGGACCTATAAAATTCATCATAATATAACTTATAAAAAATACAGTCTATAGGTACAAATATTGTCAAGAGAATTAATTGGCATTACATTTCAGTTCCCTTATTTTAACTTCTGAAGATCTGACAATCCGATATGATCAGATCCAAGTAAGTCGCGAAAAAAGAACAATGTAATGCCATGGTGTGCCTTATACCTGGTGCATGTGTTGATGTCAGTGCCGTCCGCGTTCTCGGGCCAGACGCCGATGGTCTGGAACGTGATGGGGCAGGTGTTGGTCGCCCACACCACGTCGCGCATCGACGTCGGCTGCGGGATCTGGCGGCAGGTTGTGGCGTTCCCTGTGAAAGATAGATTATATTATGGTGAATGGTAGTATAGTCCTGTAAATTGTTATACACGCTAGATTTTAATGACAATACACTTGATTCCCATTCAAATTGTCTTTCCCTATAAGGTCTGTTTGTCTATCCGCTATAAACTCAAAAATACCTGATGGTGGTGAACACAACTGTATTGCCTTTAATTCAATTTAAGGGTTGTTGGGGAATCGGGGATTCGGAAGATTGAGAAGAGGGGGGGGGGGTAAGTAAATAGAGTGGTTTTTGTCATTTATTGCCTCGCCTGATATTATATCGTAAGATACGCTGTTGCAGTAAACTACCATAAAGCACAGATTAAACTAGAAAAAGTTCCATATACTTACAGTAAAGCAGCTCATAGTCTCCGGAGTTGCTCCTGATGTACTGGCTGTCCTCCGACCAGTCCAAGTGAGTTATATAGCTAGAATGGCCCTGTAGACATTATGTAACAAGTCTTAGATATGTTGTATATGATGGTAGAAATACATGTATAGCACTACCTCGCACTACTTTGTATATTTGCTTGAAGGAAATTAATGCTGGGGGAATTCATATGAGTTGTAAAGTTTTAGCATTTGAAAAATCCAAATATATCACTCGATGTTTATAAATGACATTTTAATAGGGTATCAAATACTTTGGCAGTCCTTATCTATTGTGAAAAAGAAAACCGAAAATCACTCGAAATAAAGTAGCATTATTACGAGATTTTATTTGGATTTTTCAACAGTTCAGGTAAGATTCTCCAGTATTCATTTAAATTGAATTTTGCTTGGTTTTGGGACCAAGAGGACAAGCATAGTATCAGTATAAAGCTTAGCAGATATAATTTTATGCTGACGTTCACAGTTATATAGCATTCCAGTCTGGAAAAGGGATATAAGTACATGACAAGGTAAGTTTAAGTTCCTGTAAGCGATCTATGGCTTAAAGTAAACATGCAATATGAATGTTATGTTACCCTTCTACGCTTTTTCTCCGTGCACTAAAGTCGCGTGAAATTGTACAAGTTACAATATTACTTATTACAATTTAGTCATACAGTTTACCAAATCCAATATTCTACTAACTATTTTACTCTATTATAGTAATAAAAATGTAGTAATAATAAGTATATATCTATTTAAAAGTCAATTTCTACCTGGATCTACATGTAAAGTACCTGATTGGTTACTGTAATTCAATGGTTGTAACTACCTAATTAATTAATTAAATAAGATAAAGAAATGATTAGTTTTTTACAAATACAAGGTCTTCAATAATAATGAATGATATGAAAATGTTTATTACAAATTACAGACACCGTAGACAATGTTTAATATCAAACAACGAATTTGTAACACAACATTACTATGTTTTTTTTATTTATTTCTATAGTACGAGTACATAGGAATTTTGTCTCATTAAGAACTTATCATCATTCAGTAAATTTTATTTTAGTGGATACAATAAGTAGAAAATAAAGTATGGTATATGAACTTACAAGGCACTTCCCAAGTCGGCTGTACCGCGCGCCATTATCCTCGACACGGTAGACATAGATGAAGTTGTCCCGAGAGCCCAGAGCCACCATCGAGTTGTCCGGAGAGTACTGGATCGTTTGGATTGGCTCACTCCTGTAGTAGGTAAAGGGAATATACATTAATCACTTGCTTTTAAATAGTCGATACAAAAATAAGATTATTTATTTTAAAAAATATATTTTGGCATATTTATGTTAACTATTTGAAGATGCCCGACCGAATATACTTGGGTACACGACGTCTTTCATCGCTAACGCAGCTCATGATTATGAGTTCCGTTATGGTTCGAAATTAGTCGAGGATCATAAAAAAGTTGACATGTGTAAAATGTTATGTGCTTATGTGCTGTTTTGGTGTATGTAGACAGGTACGGTACCCGTCAGTATGTTCAGCGAGCAGGTCCCTGGAGTGTGGGTCGTAGACGCGCCACTTGCCGGTGAGGCAGCCCACCGCCAGCACGCCGCCGTCACTCGACCACGCCACGCACTGCGCGCGCTCCTGTACACAGTCAGTTATGGATTACTTACTATGTCTTACCAAATAGTTTTGCTTTTAACACATTGAACGCCGTGGTGGTCACCGGTGACCGACCTTTACGGAGGATTTGTCTTCAACAGTTTTCTATTGGCAGTCAAAGACTTAAGGTAAATGTTCCGAGCTCTTCATGGATCGTTTCCCGATAGATGGCGCTGAATTGAACATTTTCAGTTTTATGTTGTTTTGAGTGTCATTGGAACAATATTAAGTAACAGAAATAGAAATGCGAAAATCAGGCATCCCACTTTATCGGAATTAGTCAAATTATCGCCTCAAAACCCATCCGATTTGCCATAAAAGCGAAATATTAATATCCAACTCTGTTTACAGTCATTTATACACACATAGACATAGCGCCTACTTTAAAATCAACCTTTCTTCAAAATTAACCACTAGATGGCGTGCATTTAAAAGTTAATAGGCTGGTACCTGTAGAAATTATGTCTTGGGGATTAGGAACTAAAGAACACCATCTGATGCTATTATGTTCTAAAAATAAAAGGTATAAGTAGTGTTATATTTAGGTACTAAATAGCATAAAACAAAGTCGTTTTCTCTGTCCCTATATCCATATGTATGCTTTCTACACTAAGGATTTTGATGCTGTTTCTTTTAATCGATAGAGTGATTCAAGAGGAAGGTTTATATGTATAATACATGTATATTATAGTAGGGAAACTGATAATTTTGCACCCGTGCGAAAACGGGGCGGGTCACTAGTTTGGGAATAAAATGAATGTCAAGAATGCAATGTAAGACAGTTTTATTTTATTATCTTATACATTATTTAATAGAATGTATATACTAACCTGCAATTATTACAAGTATTTATGTGACATGAATGCTTGATACGTGACTGATTATTAAAAAATAATCTCATTCAAAATAATAATTCAAAACTATAATTCATAAACAAGGCAACCAGAATAATAGATTGCAATCAAAGCGGAAAAATGTTTGAGAATATCTAAGCATCCATAATCACTATACTACATAAGGAAATAAAAAAGCAACAACTTTCCGTTTTGTGTTTCAGAAACCTTAAAATAGGTCAATGTATTCATATCACATTATGAACATTATGTTCATTACGACGAGTACACCATTTCAGTTTTCTGACATCAAAAAAAACATGACTGTAAACATTGATAATGTAGATTCTAAACACACTACTATAATAGTACAATAAAAAAACATTTGTTGTGTTGTTTTCACTCATCCTTCCTCATTATTGCCTGGAAACTACCGCTACACAGCTGCTGCGAAAGAAAATTACTATAATTAGTATATTTTGTGTTTAACTTTTGATGTGGATGAAAACAATATCCCACAAGAAAAAAATATAATATATATTGAAATCAATGGAAATCATAAAATAAAATAAAAATAAATTGTGTACCTTTCATACCTAGGTATACATTTCGCATTTTTTGAACATGTCTCAAAACTATTTCTGGCAGAATACATTCTTTAAAAAAGTGTATTAACTTTGGCATCATATTGCTGATAAAGTCATTATATTATCTCGACAAACTTCTATAACAGTCAAAGGTTCATTGACTGAAATAAAACATATGAAGTAGCATTCATCCATGTTACTGACACGCATTTGTCCTTGAACCTGAAATAGATTTAATATTATAGTAAGAAGATGCTAAAATAAATTATAAAGTGGACATGCAATAGAATTTACTTGATAGTAATATTCATGCTTTTTATTCATAACTAGAACATTATTATCCAATGATAGAGCAAAATTGAAAGGAAATCGTTTTTCTTGGTATGGTCATGTGAAGAAGAGGGATGAAACGCTTATTACTAAAAGAGTTCTAAGTTTACATGTAGATGGCTCAACAACTGATGACTCTATACGTACTTGAAAACTAAAGTTTGTTTACAATGAAGCTGGCCACAACTTGAGTTATAATTTACAGGTTTACTATCTTGTCGTCCACATGTATCCAACTGAATGCGCTTTTCACTCGTTTTGACGATTTACGGGCGCCTGAATATTCGTGGCGTTGATACGCCAGCTTTCTCGTAGGACCCCGACATAGTAGGTACCTAGATGTAAACGGAATCCGAAATACACAAAAACTAATTATATAAGTACAAGACAATATTATGTTACTTTTATAAACTCAGTACCTATTCGCATAAAATTGAAACGAAATTATAACAAAACCAGATCAAATCGCTTGTAATTGCAGCAAAATGTAGTCTCATGTCATGAAAATTATTGCAAAGTAAATATCCATACCATAGATAAAACAGAATTTATTAAATACGTTCCGAAATTCAGAAAAATTATAGCAATAAAATTTTACTTACCCAAATTATGATATAACATCAATTGAAAAATCGCTGCAGAACAACCATAATAAAATCATAAAATGATATTACATAATTATACTCTATTTACTATAACATTAGAAATTTAAAGATACTTGTTTTACCGTCCGTTCAACTGATTTTGAGTGTATCGGAACGCGCGGGATTCATGTAGCAGACGCAATATAATGTGACAAATAATACTAATGTTTGTCCGTCCAAAGTTATTTGTATTACTAATCTGAGAAAACAATATAATATCGATCGGTGATTTCTAATATGAGGATTTTAGTTTGTAATAGCCAGCTAAACTCACGGGCTGACTTGCTAATATTTATTAGTTGGTAGGTATTTTTATTTTGAAATAAAATTACTTACTTATAAACAACATATACTACAATACTTTGCAATAATCATATTAAATTGGAAAGAAATATATACAAGAAATATTACTTCGAATCAATGAATTTTCATTGATCAAAAACATACAAGAAATTCCGCGCGTAAAGCCTAGCGTAATGCTACGCAAACTCTTCGAAATGTATTTTATTTCAAGTCAACCATCTGATGGTACTAAATAAGTTTGGCAACGTGTCAAAGGTCATGTTCGACGGAACGGCAACATCGTATTTTGTCTACGAACGAATTTAAAATTTTTTATTGTTGCCAGTGACAATAATAATAACTAACGCTAACATTTTTTTCACACACGACCACAATGTTTTATATTTTCGTTTACGATAGTTAGTTTTAAATTATTGTAATGTTTTTTAATGAAAACTATTGTTATAAAATTAGTAATGATTCTTCAAATTTGCATTATCGGGTGCACGCCATCTAGCGTTTAATATTATAACCTATCCAGACATTCCGATATGTTTGATTGTCAAATTGCACTAACACTAGTAAAAGAAATGCCAAATTTTTCACGGTTTTCAAGACTGTTTTTCTCCATATATAATGCGAATTATTTACCAAAAAGTTATATGCAGATTCTTGACCGTACAAAAGTGATAAAGTGATTAGTTTTGTGCAAAAAGTGTCTATGTACGGAGAGTATACCGTGAACGAAAAATGTATGAAAAGGCGATCGGAATATTCACCTTAAAGCAACTCTTCATCAGCCGTAAAACTTCCACTGCTGAATCCGACATGGTTTCCTACGTAACAACGTGAAAGATTGGTCAGGGAACAAATAGAGGATTTCCTTGGTGGACCCTTAAGGAACTGAGTATATTTAAATCCTCGAAAACTAACGTTGTGTACATTAAAAATGTCTTAAATGAATGTCAGCAATGTGCAGTAATAATTGGTGAGTACCTCGATGTCCTTGCTCCAGACGGTGCAGTGCGAGAGTCCGTCCCACAGCTGCAGCAGTCGGTCCCAGCCGGCCGTCGCGAACTGGGACAGCGACGGGTGCGCCGCCAGGCCCCACAGCTCGTCCACGTGGCCTAAGGAACACACAATATTCTTTTAGTACCCTGGCAATTCATCTATGAAAACAACATAGTTGAATTTGTTATCATCGTTACAGAGTTGAGACTGCACGGTTGGCGCGGTGGCTGGGCAACTGGCTGCCGCGCAACGTGTAGCGGGTTCGATTCCCGCACGGAGCAACACTTTGTGTGATCCACAAATTGTTGTTTCGGGTCTGGGTGTCATGTGTATGTGAACTTGTATGTTTGTAAACGCACCCACGACACAGGAGAAAATCCTAGTGTGAGGCAACGTTTTTTAAAAAGAAAAAAGTTAACAAACTCAAGACTTCAAGAACCAACATTTTTAATTACAATAAAAAACAAAACAACTCACCAAGCACAGCCGGCGAGAACCCAAGCTGCATATCGCCGTGCAGAATACAGTTCCTAGTGGTCCCAACGTAGAGCTGGTCACCTCTGCCCTCGGCGACAACCCTCACTCCTCCATAATGGCCTTCTATGGCCGCCTCCTGTCCCGTGGGACTCAGGTCCGGCCCAAACAGTACCAGACGACCATCCTTGCCTCCAGCCGAGAGGACCCCGCCTTCCTTCAGTGCGCATAGTGAGAATACTGCGCCCGAGTGGACCCCGCGAACCAGTTTGGCGACCGTGTTGGTGCCACGGGCCCAAACTGCTATGTTGCCGCTTGAGTCGCCGGATAGGACGTCGCCTGCAAATGTGGGATTGCGTTAGGTGTTTGTTGCAGAACATTACTTTGTTGGTCGGTGGTTTTAGATGGATTTCTAATGTCGAAATATTATTTAAAAAAAATATCACCTTCTTTTGGCATTAACAAAAACAAAACCGTTAAAAAGTAGGTTATACATTTTATTTTTTTTTTTTAAAATCCATATTATAGTCGTAATACTAATGACCACTTATTATCTTATTTCACGGAACTTTATAAATGAATGATCCTGTCCACTCACCATTATGGTTAAACCCGAGGCAGGTGACGTATTTGGGTTTGTCCCGTGTCTCGAACACGCCCATCCGCTTGTACAGCATGTTGGTCTGGTCGAGCGTCCAGAAGGCGATGTGGTTCTTGCCACAGGTCACTATCTGGTTGCGGTCCAGCGGGTGGAACTCGCACGCCACCACCGTGTCTACTGAGCACTGGAATTTTTTAAATTATTGTTAATAATATTTACGGTTTACTCATATAAACTTGTTGAGGGCATTCGACTGATTTCGTGTCAGTCTGGGGCTCACAATAAGCTACGCGCACATTATTTTACACAGTCAATTAGACGTAATGACTTATTATTTAACGATAATTATGAACACAAAGATGACAGAGGAAAAGTAAACTTTAAAATCGTTACTGTTCTGAATCAAAAGACTCTCTCCTACCTTGGTCTCAGCCAGACAATGTCCCTTATCAGCTCGTTGCCAGTCCCAGACGGAGATGGTGTGGTCGGGTCCGTCGTCGACGGCGGCGAGCAGCGCGCCGCCATCAGCGCGGGAGAAGGACAGGCACTGCACGGCGCGCTCTATGTGCCCGGCGCCCAGCACCGCCAGCGTCGCCAGGGATACTGAGTTCCACACGCGGATGTGGGGCTGCGGGTGTAATATTTTATGTGAAATTCATCGTTTTACTTTCATAATTGATTGGTTTATGTAAATTCGTGAAAGGATTGCAGTTAGGTTATCTACAGAGAATGTTACTAGTGCTACTGAACTACAGGTTCCTTTACGATTTTTGTTTCCAAAAAACTTCACATACATACTGGATGACGAACTATGAACCACGTAAATAGGGATTTAGCATGGCTAGAATGTAGCACTTACCCTGGCATCAAGCCGGTCATGGCCGGCACACTGGCCACTGGCCACGATGAGCTTGTTGGGGTGGATGGCCAGGCACTTGACGTCGTCCGTGTGGCCGGTGTAGTGGCGCTGGCACTGCTCCTCCACGTTGAACAGCACCACCACCGCCGCCACGAAGTACACGATCTCGCCAGTAGGCAGCAGGTACAGGTTGCTGCGGCAGTCCTTGCCCCTACAATTGAAGGATAAGACTTAACAGAGCTCCAAGTATTCTCCGAAAAATATGCTTTGTTTACCATCATACTCGCCTATACTATAAGCAACTAAAAACGCCTAATAAAATGACAATAACCATTCATAAGATTACACAATCCTTTACACCTAATCAGCCAACAGTTTTTTCGAGTATTTCCTAGTATTTTTTCCCAAGGAAACGTAGTAGCTTTGCACCTGAGTCATAGGAAAGTGCAGTTCAGTATTCCCGGTTGGTTTTTTGATACAAGGTCGCGGTCTCAGTTGAGTGGTCAAGTGTAACGGCAGATGAGTCACCTACCTCACCCAGCTATCGATTCGTATAGACAAGACGACGGTCACCATTGAAAGTGAGCGTATTAAATATACACGAGATTATCGATTCTTCTTGAAGGACTATCGATCTGTAGTTAAAGAAAATATATTGATTGATTAGCTAGACGCTGATGGAATGTTTTCACAGTAAGCTTTTAGAGTACCTAACTAATGTTTTTTGCTTGTCCTTGTTGGACATGACACTTTGGAAAATTTCCAAGTGGAACAAATTGTTGTTTTTATGTTTACTTACTTATGGTACTGAACTGCAAAGCAGCAGAAAATTGCCACACGATGGCATGACGATGGTAAAGACTCGTGAACCATTTGTGGTCAGAACATTAAGAACAAAATCTTATGTACGAGTATCTCCACAAACATAACTATGGTTGCTACCAAATACGCCAAAATACACAATGATTCGTGTAGCACCATTAGTTAGTTAGTAAAAAACTGTAGTGACTCAGATACTGTGGTAATTACAAATTACAATAAACATCAAGATTACAGTACAATTGTTGTTTTTGTTTTAACCGAGCCGATTGTTAGTGGCCAGTGGCCTTGAAAGGAACTAGTCTTCGAGTACTCTCGCGGAACTGGACGTGTTTCGTAGTAAACACGTATCTGGGCTAAACTGTAGGTACACTAGACAATAGAAGCAAGAACTAACTTGAAGATGCGTACTTTGTATAGAGCGAGGAATACAAATATTATTTTATTCATCTTGAATATCCTACATCCGTCCATTAAACTGGTAGGGCCAGGTAACAGTCGAGAATGTATCCAGTTATCTTAGGTACTTAAGTTTGAATCGTTCACCTAGCGATCACAGGGGTAAATATCGCAAGTTTATGTCAGTTACATATTTGGGTGTGTAAGTGCAAAGATAGATCGTTTGCACTTCTTGATGCAAACGATTTATCTTTGTTATCAAAGTGTGCTCTAAGACGACACATGTTACGAACCACATGGATACAAGACACAATACAAAGATTCAGTATTATTTTGTTTGCGATATAGGTATCGTGTAGTTTGCGGCTGGTAGTGGTCAAACCTTGAGCCACAACTGGAATAGGTTTAGTATTTCGTGTGGTACTAGCATGTCCTACATTAAGTTGCGTGTTTTACAACTAGCATATTAGTTCAATGTTCTGCTTAAATAAATTGTTTTTGTAGGTTCAACAGCCGGTAAATTCATAGTGTTTCTATGAAATGTAACCTAAATTGAGTGCTGAAGTGTCTCAAATAATTTGGTCCAATCAAATTCAAGGCTTTTGTCGGCATTGGAGTTGGTCAATTGAGAAGTATCCTATTTTGGCGATGTCGTTACATTTATGTTATCCATTGGCGTTTAAAATTAGGTACAATTTATCCCATAAACATTAAGATACGCACATTGGTAATCAACCCAGATCAATATGATAAATACAAAGTATTTGTCTACTATTTGTAAGACATTTAAATTACCGGTGGTGACACAGAGGCTATTACTCAATTCGTTGAAAAGCTTGGGTGACCAAGCGTTAGCTGCCTTGGGTTAATGGAGGAGATTGCAGTATTTCAAAGACAAAAGCGCAATTTCCTACAGACTTAGCAGTCGGTAATTGTTGGCAAGATGGCTGCCAGTTTTGTACTGGGATATCATTTAGTTTCGGTATAAGAATTCTTTAGAAAAAGCTTGTTGAGTTTTCATGTTGTAGTCTAATTTTGTAGTATGGAACTTATTTTATCATGTTGTTTGTTAAATATTTACCACACAGTTTTAGAAAGTTGGTAATGAACATCAGTACATGTATGTAATGTGTACGCTTTCAAATGTGGGTGACATATTATTCTGCGGGCCTATAGATAAACGGTTTCAGTAGGTACTTAAATAACTAATTATCACAAAAAGAGAGATATTTGGACTACCAAATTAGCTTATAACAGTTCACCAATTACTCCTAATTGGATAAACACTCCGAAGGTACGACATCACATAATGACTGTCATTAAAAGGGATGATTGCAGCACGGTGTCGTGTTTTGGAATAATTCCAAGTTAGGATCGCATGTAGGCGGGTATTGCTTGGCCCACAATTGGTAAATTGGTCAATGAATTTCATTCAATATAGAGCTACTGGCGATAATGTTTAAGGCAGACTCTTACGGAAATGTATTAACTGCTTTATGACGCATTGTGTTGATAAGAAGTCATTTCTTTATGAGATTCTTTTAGTTCTTGATACCTATTGTATGTATTATTTTATTCTATTAAGGTATATAATAGAGTGATATGGAAATTCCGACAAAGAATACATAAATACCTGTGCATTCATATTGATGCTGGAATCTAAAAAAATATATCTAGTATCTCTATAAAGTCTAAGTCAAAGTCAATTTTTTTTCTCACCTTTTATACCTTCCCCGGACTTCCAAAAATAATCAAGACCTACATGCCAAATCGATCTAGCCGTTCTCGAGTTTTAGCGAAACTAACGAACAGAAATTGATTTTTATATGCCCAAGAGCTAGACCGGGAAGGCACTATTGAACGTCAAATACATTATTGCACATTGCATTTTGCAATTTGTAACCTTATAGTCTGGTAACATGTGCCAATTATCTCACCATATGGCTGACAATCTGACACTGTTACCCATTTTGGTAATCCTCACTGAACTTTTCATCGAAACGAGTTCTTTCAGCATTGACCTGTTCACATTGACCTTGTAAAAATTACGTAATGACCAGTCTAAAAGATTAATAGTACATTGAAGTCCCACAGGTGATAAAATAACAACGCGTGTGACATTTAATTTACTAAAGTAACTCTTTTACTTCAATGCGACGAATTAATTATGTTGGTACTAATACTAAGCTAGGCCTTTGTTATTATAATTACTTGTTAAGTAGGTATTCATTACGATTTATTCAGGTTTGTAGTCCATATACATATCAAATATTGAAGTGATGTTACCGGAGGCTCAATTACTTAAATCCCAATCTTCCCAATTCCCGATTCCCCAACAACCCTTAAATTCCTAACCCCCAAAAGGCCGACAATGCACTTGTAATCTGGTGTTTCGGGTGTCCAAAGGCGGTGACGATTGCTTACCATCAGGTGATTCGTCTGCTCATTTACCGACTTATACCATAAAAAAGGCCAGCGAGCTGCACTTTCAGATAAAAACTGCGTACTTTTAGATTGCAATCTTATCTGTCAATCGAGAAGTTTATGCCAAAGGCGGTGATGTAATGTAAGCAATTGGTATTTGAGCTGTTTACAACAATTTTAAGAGAAATGCCATTCATAACACTTTCTTCCGTTCTTTATTAACAAAGATCTGTATAATTGTCTCGCCAAGCTTGACTGACCAAGCGTTAATTGTTATAAATAGCTCTCGAGCTCATGATTTCTCCGATACTATTAAGTTTATGCGCGGTCTATCTTTTAATCAGTTTACGACCGACTATCTAGTGTGGTTAACACAAGATTGGCTTTTGGGAATCATTTGGAGACTGCGATAATACATTTTAACCGAGTGCCAATAAAGGAGGGTTATTTTTGAGTAGGTATCAGTAAAGATTTCTGTGCATTCCTTTTTATACGAATGTACGCTTCTTAATGATTGAGACAGACTGATGGATAATGAAATAAAACGCTTTGACTTTGACCAAAGAGAGTCAAACTGATAAAACGCATGACTATCGGTCAGCCCACCCATTTTGCGAAATGTAGCAATGTGTAAATAAACACAAATACATTGCTACATTTAGCAATGCAATTGTGTTTATTTATGGAACAATGTTTGTACGTATGTGTGTATAGGGAAAAGTTGACAATGTTATCAAACAGAACTGTATGGCTATCGATAATAGTGTTTGAACAACATCGATAAATTTTCCTTTACCATGAATTTTATAACGCAACATTTTTTTTGTTCTATATACGTCTCAATTATTTGATCAATTTATTTGTCTAGACCGTATCTATCGTATGACATCATGTTACCAAGAAATAACTACGGACATGACATAGAAAGCGATATATTTTTATTACAATAAGGTTGTTTTTCGTCTGACACATTTCTACCTGTCCTGTGTCCATTACGATTACTACATGTATTATTAAAATATAAATTAATGGATTTGTTATCTGAATATCTTTGACCTTGGAAAGCTTGTGGTCGATATCGTCTGGCATGAGGTAGGCTCGTTAATTATTCAACAGGAAGGTTTTGTGGTATTTGTGGGGAATACGTTATAGATTAAAATGTGATTTGAATGATGTTTGACAGCGTAAAACCTGAAGTTTGTATAAACAAAGTCTATACGTTGTGGAAACGCACATACATTTGGAAGTAAAGAAACGACCCAACAATCGTTTTTTAATTTTTCATTGCTTGATAAATATTTTTTGATACAAATACGTTATTAATTGGTAAAGTATGTTATGAAAGGCAATTTTATCACCTTTAAAATGAGAGTGTATTGTGTATGTTTAAAGCTACAGAGGGTTCTTTAAAATGCAAAAAAGATGGCTCCGTTTCTTTGCTCCCAAGTGTACAATATGGTACGTTTAAAATCCGAAGTGACACGGATAGAAAATCCTAACATACAACTGTTGGGTAGTAGCCCGCCAGGCTAGACATGACCACCTCACCTTATCGAAGGATCCTTCCTTTTCCAAACTTACGAAACGGGCATCACACCCAGTTTCCTAAAGAGTAATTACCATATAAGCCTCACCTGTATCCATAGGCCCACTCCAGCTTCAGTTTGCTCTGTGGTGGTGGAGCGACCTTCGCAGGGTCCAGGCCTTCATGCTCGCTGGGCCCGTACAGCACCACGGGCCGGCCTCGCAGGTACATGCGCATGGTACCATCTTCCTCGTTGTACTGACAAGTGTGGGTGCTGCAATAGATATTCATTATGATATGTTGGGACTTATTGTCACGTCTTAGGGAATGTACCATTCCATGCTCTGTTTATTTATTTGTCCACTGCTTTCAGTTAGGAAGTGGGTTGTAGCAGTGGAGGATTCAACATGCGGAGATCCTGTAGCAGATTTAGTTTCTATTGAGGGATCTCGATATTATAAGGCCTTATGGTATAAGATTCAAATTGAACAATAGTTGTTAGTTGATATTTTGCCCTTGTTAAAAGATTTTCTTCTTCATTAAAGCTTGGTGCATGCCTTTTTAGTTTTATTCTTTGTTTTTAAAAAAGATAAGAAGATGTAATGCACCGATGGCCATCTATTTTAGATGATAAAACAAGTTGTTTGCAAGAGAGATAAGAAATAAGAATGTTTGCAGATAAAATTGAAAACTGATGTTTCTTCACTCTGCATTTTTTTTAAAAGGGAAAAAATACTATATACAGGGTTAAAGGGTAAGTCGACCTAAATCCTTTAAGACGTGATAGTTTACATCATTCCTGACTGATTTGACCATGGGACCCCATATCCCAAACTTAACCGTTTTCAAATTATCGGCATTTTAACTTTTTTGATAAAATTTCCCATTATTTTGGCTATTTCTCCCTTGTTTTGTCTTTGGTGGCTAAATTTTGTTTTGTTTTTGCTTTTTTGTGTAGTAGATTAGTTGCTTTATTATTTAGAAAACTAAAACTGTAAATAACTGTACCAACTGAGTCGTAGCAGACGATCGAATGTTAAAAAAGTAAATAAATTTGTGATAAGTTGTTTTTCTTTGTAAGATATTTAAAAAAAAGTCTATGACAACTGTTCTGCAAATGAGCGTTAAAATATCTACAATTCTTCAGCTTTCTGATAAGGTATAACATGATAGGGAATAATTTGAATTCTTTGCCAAAACATCGATGAAGTACTACAAGGTAGTAATAAGAATATCGATATTTAAGCTTCAAATTTAACTTGAGTCAGATAACAAAATAAAACAAACTGGTTCACTTCACTTCAGAAGGAGTGTCAGGGAGTGGCTTTTTTTTTTTGAGTGGAGAAAATCATCCAATGACTTCTCCCACTTTGGGCGAGGCGAGAGGGAGTGTCAGACTCTTACTGACTAAAAATCATACGATCGTACTCCTGCTTTTCGAGCCGGAGCCCCGATAAACCCGCTAGGTAGTCCGCAGCTCCGGATCAGGCATCAGCCCTACTGGGCTCCATCTGTGGTGGTCTGATGGCTCTTTGAGGCGCGCGCGGAACGCTACGCGTCGCACGCACAGGTCTGGTTCTGTTCGGGCGGTGAGCTACCCTTGCTCGCCGTCCGCAGGCCCGCACTGGACACTAATTATCCCAATAAGTGGATCGGGAGAGGCGGACCTGTACCGTGGCCAGCTAGAAGTTCAGACCTGACCCCTATGGATTTTTATGTGTGCGCCTCAAAGAGCCATCAGACCACCACAGATGGGGCCCAGTAGGGCTGATGCCTGATCCGGAGCTGCGGACTACTTAGCGGGTTTACCGGGGCTCCGGCTCGAAAAGCAGGAGTAGGAACAGGGTGGTTTTTAGTCAGTAAGAGTCTGACACTCCCTCTCGCCTCGCTCAAGGTGGGAGAAGACATTGGATGATTTTCCCCACTCAAAAAAAGCCACTCCCTGACACTCCTTCTGAAGTGAAGTGAACCAGTTTGTTTTATTTTGTTATCTGACTCAAGTTAAATTTGAAGCTTAAATATCGATATTCTTATTACTACCTTGTAGTACTTCATCGATGTTTTGGCAAAGAATTCAAATTATTCCCTATCATGTTATACCTTATCAGAAAGCTGAAGAATTGTAGATATTTTAACGCACATTTGCAGAACAGTTGTCATAGACTTTTTTTAAATATCTTACAAAGAAAAACAACTTATCACAAATTTATTTACTTTTTTTAACATTCGATCGTCTGCTACGACTCAGTTGGTACAGTTATTTACAGTTTTAGTTTTCTAAATAATAAAGCAACTAATCTACTACACAAAAAAGCAAAAACAAAACAAAATTTAGCCACCAAAGACAAAACAAGGGAGAAATAGCCAAAAAAATGGGAAATTTTATCAAAAAAGTTAAAATGCCGATAATTTGAAAACGGTTAAGTTTGGGATATGGGGTCCCATGGTCAAATCAGTCAGGAATGATGTAAACTATCACGTCTTAAAGGATTTAGGTCGACTTACCCTTTAACCCTGTATACTTTATAGGTACCTACAGCAAGTACAATAAACTTTGTTTAAAGGGCTGATTCATGTTTTTTATAAACTTGCTTTCAAGAAATACAAATGTTGTAACATGACATACAGGGAAAAATAATTTCTGCGAATAAAACGTGAATTCACTTAAGACTAAAACGTAAACAAACACTTATTGGTATGTTATTAAAAGCAGTACTTAATTAGTAATTATACAATATGTTAATGTGAGATGTATAAGTGCAATATGTTAGTAAATATTAGAAAACAAGACACACAAATCAGAGATATATAAACAAGTAAATATATGTACACAGCATAGAAGACCAAGACCTGGTTGTTGTTAAAAAAATGTTTGTAAATAACAACATAGTGGTAATACGTTGTTGTCCACAGGGCTTACCTTATCTAAATAAGTACCTATGTATAGTATATTCCTTTTAATTAAGTCCAATAGTTTACTAATTCCTCACGCAATTTATTTTCCGTATTTTTACAATATCTCTTTTATTATTAGATTATTGAGGTCATAACTTTACATACAAATTAAAAGCATTTTACCTGATGTCTAATCAGTACTTGTATGTAGTAGATTTATGTATTTTAATACCTAGACTATAAAGGACAAATGATAGGGAAAATTCTAGTATGGGGACACGCAGTGAAACTTTACGAGACAAAAATATAGTTTATGTATGAAATGTTTCAGTTAATGTCGTCTGAGAAGCTGAAGAGTAAGCTAGAGTCGATTAGGAACTAAATAGAAATGTGTAGATATGGAAAAAAAACACGAAATCCTCACACTGATGATATCTAGACGATATGATGAGACATTCAGCGCCGCCCACCATAAGTTTAATAAGTTAGTTGAAGCATTATTTTAGCAAAGAATAAGTCACCGCTCCGCAAACACACAAAAGCCTGAATTCGCAAAAAATCCCAAGCGAACTTACATCGAGGTGAATGACATTGTTACTTCCAAGATGCGTTTAGCATCGGCCCACTATTTACAAAAATATATTATAGCCACCCGCGCAGTAAGCCAGCGTCCAACTACACGACACTAAATAATCTAGAATAAAATACACATGTGTTATGCTTTTATACACAAATATAATGATATGATCATCAACGCTCACTGATAACATCAGTGAATGTACTATGCCTACGTATCGGACAGCTGTACTATTTACAAACAAATTAAATAAATTGTTGAAGTAATCTACTTAAGTGAGCAACCTGCGAACTAATAGTTGTACAAATCAATTTAGTTTAATTTATTTAATTAAAATGTACCTAAAGAAAAGGTGCCGGTGTTGCTAAGGATAATATCAATTCAGTAATAACTGTAAACATTTCTAAAATATTAGAAAAAAGTAACTGTTTTTACCCTTCTTCCATGGCGCCAAAAGATCTGTCAGTAAAATTCTTTTTTTAAAGTCAAATAAGGCAAAGGATATCGAGTATACGGCCACGAACTTTTTTAAAACCGGTATGCGAGACACGGTCGCGTTTCATACAGCCGGCTGCCGAGAATATCTTAGCCAGACTGCGTGCGGTAAAGAATGAGCTAACCATGAAGTTAGTTTCAAGTTTACTACTTGAACCGCAGGAGTTGTTCCATTTCCATTGCTGAGTTTTATCAACTGTTCATTTCTACTTTAATGGAATAAACGGCAATGTAATTGAAGCAATGAGCATTTGCCCTAATGACTATAGCATCATTGTACGAGTTTCGCGAATACTTCTATAACTGTAGTGAGTCATCGTCATGATTGAACAATGTCAGCGGTGACGTTTAGTAGGATTTAAGGATATTATCGTTTTACAGGTGATGTTGTTGACTAGATAATGGGCACAATTGTACAACGTTCCTGTGTCAAGGTCAAACATCATACATTAAATTAGACGTCACCTATTTGTTTTATTTTTAAACTGCTGCCAACAGATTTTTTATAGAAAGATCATTTTGGCTCATGAAAGAGAAAATAGAGCACATATACTAAGACTGGATTTGTAGTGGAATAATGCAAAATACGAGTATGTATGCAAATGAGAGGAAAATATGTATAAATTCATCTTCAATATCCTTAACAAGTAGGTAGTAAGTTAATAACTAACCATTTAATTTAATATAAAAATAATACTGGAAACTGATTAATAATATTATGAGGATATATTTAATATTCACAACAAATGACATTTGAATATGCTAAAAACAATTTGAGCATTTCTGTCAATTGTCTAACAAAATGCCCAGCCCCAAAAATCCATTTTGTATTCATAAATATTTAACTCCGAATAATCTTACAAAGAAATACGTAACAATATTTTGTCTCCATTCTTTAATCTATGACTAATTCAGTTTAGAAACAGTTTCAGCTAGTGTCCAAAAACGGAGCAGTTTCATTAAACGACACGGTGGCTCAGATTAACATTTAAATGATGAATATAATAAAACGCTCATCAATTTCTCAGTGGCTGGCAGCTTCCTGGGACAAAATGATATATTTGAGCCACCCACGCGATATCTAAGTGGCTCTATTATTCTATAAATTCTATTCAATACATTCTTCTACATAGACAACTAGGGATTGAACTAAATCAAGTGTATAAGCCGAAAAAAGGACGAATGACAATGGCGATAGCAACTTGTTAAGTTAATTAATTTTTTCGATGCGCTTTTCTGATTTGAACATAAACTTTAAAATCACGGGAACCGCCTTCTTAGTCAGGATCAAAATACTATGCTGGAAACCACATCAAAATCGGCTAAACGCGAGATATTCGCGCACATACAACCATACAGGTCAAACTGGGAACCTCCTTTTTTGAAGTTGGTCAAAAAGCGAGCAGAGCTCTTGTTTAAATGGGATTTTAAGGCGTGGCTTTTAAAATTTCCTAAGTATATTTATTTTGCTTCAAAAATGTAAAGTATCCTCAAATCCAGAGCGGAATTTTACACCACAACCAAAATATTATAAGGTCTATTCTGACATAACATTCCGTTCTACCTAAAGCCGAGTTTAACATATTAATGTCTCGGCATAAGCCGAAAGCCGACAGTAATCCCAACACTAAAGACTATGATGTGATGGACGGCCATTACACAGCAATCAGATGCGCTAGCGTGGGCATTGTTACACAATACACAAGTTTTTGTTCCTCTACCGACCATACAAATTACCATGCGAACCTGTCAATGTATTTCTATGCAAATATCAAGATTATTAGCGATCGTACTAATAAGAAATACATACGGTTGGTTGGTAAAACATGCATTCAATAATTTCTGCAGTTCGTGGTCGACTTGACGAGGTAAAATAAGTGTTTGGGCATGAAGCTTTGGTATTGTGACTCAAAGGTCTCATTGGCGGTGGCACGGGCATTGGATCGCTCGATTCCCTGCAACATGGTTGAGTTGGGCGGTGCTGGTGTACGTGTCATGTTCGTGAACGGGCGCTGTCAACTGGGACTGGTCAGCTCCAGACTGCATTAAGATTGTTGTCCTCAGGGTTATTTTCTTTTTCTATCACTTTGACTAAATATTAGTTTTACATTGTTCTCACATAGTTGAACCAATCGAAACAATGTAACCATGAATTGTATTGTGAATCTGATTGGAAAAGAGTAACCTATGGAGTTTCTTGCTCGTTCTTCTCCATAGGAATCTACACTTTGGAACGAGCAAATAGCTTCACTAGAGGACTGACCGACAGACTGACGTTATTAATATTATTATATTTGCTTTGACGTTCAAAAGTGCCTTCCTGGTCTAATTGAAATAAATAATTTTGACTTTTGACTTTGACTTTGTGGCCTCTGTATTGCAGTAGACTAATCTTCACAATGGAATTAGTTACATAACTGCAAAGGATTGTCTTGTAACATATTAAGTGTACTTCTACAACGCCCTCTGGTGGTATAGCAACGTCCTTGTTGGAAGTTTTGTCTCGACTTTGCATTCTTACGTTCATAGTACGGTATGTAGGCAAATTGAAGTTTTATTCGATATGTGTAAATTGAGTAAGTATTCAGTTGTATCTGACAATTTCCGACAAATATTCATTCACAACTACAGTACACATGTCTTAACATAATATGTATGTATATACCTAGCCACATACATGGCGTATCGTCACAGACCAATAGATCTCAAGGTCATCCATTATACATCTCCAGTAGAGTAGCATCTGTTACGTCAACTCTAAATAACCTGTAATTGTCGGTTTTTGCACCAGGCCCACTAATGATTACTGATTACCTCGTAAATATTTGATTGGATGTAGTTAAACAAATATTTAAGCTTGAATTCTTTTCGGTGGTCAAGTTCTCTCATCATTTGTCGTTTAAGAGAAATAAAGTGAGGAAAATCCAGTGGAGGATTACCCAGAAATTAATATTTAAGTTCATACGCAGTATCTTTGTTTAGTGAATATGTTCTAGCATGCTTACTACAAGTTATAGCTTATTCTTAATCAAACATCAGTCATTAAATAATTTTAAGGCTACCATAATGATGCACTTAGATCTAAGTAATGTTAATTTGAATATCACCCTTCGGTTGTCCGTAAATCAAGTTAATACCACCACCGTATCTGCAAAAACTTTAAACTAAAAAAAACTCCAAACGCATTCAAGTTAGTCCCAGTAGTGTTACGAGCCCATCACCAACCAACGTCAACGTTCACTAACTTACCCATGTTTCAGAATCGGTCCATTTTGTGACGGCTTAGAATATAAGTTTAGCAACGACTTTGTTGTAGTGAATCTAGAGAGAGTACAAAAAACAATTAGACATTACAGGAAAATAAGGAATGAGGGCTATCGTGTCAGGTATTTTAGCAAATGGCGCTAGTGAGCATTTAGGTCCTTTGTTGCATACATTATACAATATAAATATTTTTTTATTATAATCTCTTTTGTATAATAACAATTGTGGGACAAAAAATACGGTTTATTCATGTAAATAAACCATTCGAGAAAATCCCAACTAGTTTCAAGTCACACAGGGAGTTTGCGGCGTCTTGAAACTAGGCAAATCTTTTCTCGAATGGTTAACCAGGTTATTAGTTAAACAGGACCATGCGCTACTATCGCCATCTAGTGATACGAAAACGATAGCCCTCATTGTGATAGCAAGAGTTTGACAAATTGCATTGAAATTGGCGCTAGTGTAGAGTTGTAGGTAGAAAACTAATTGCGTGCGCAAAATAAAGAGCAAATGAAATATTTTAAGCGTGTTTGATTTGAGGCCTCGAAGTAAGCGGTGGTAGTGTTTATACAGCTGAGAATTTAAGTCTCCCCCCTTCAAGTCCTACTTCTTGTATTAAAACAAATTGATGTTATTTGATTAAAATTGTATAAAGTATCAGATTTATTTATGGACGATGGAATTTTCACTCGTAAAGTTTTGACTCATCCATTCTCTCATGAGATTCATTTGTTCCTGCTAAGGAACGAATAACGGAGTGAGTTCAACCAACACTCCAACTTTAAACTTTGTCAGGCGAAGTTTTGAGGATTACCTCTTAATTGGTTTTTCTGATTATACCTTCCTTTTTTTAAAATAACTATCGTGAGACGTTGGTTGAACATCGCCGCCGCGTCTGCCCATGATGAAGAGTCCCTCTGAGACTCAAAAATAGTACAGCTTTTCTCCATTACTTTACGAGGGTAAACCGTGATTTTTAGTTAATATAGCTACCTTATTAACATCTTTAGTACAGTCCCACTTACTCCGAGGCGGCATAGTAACATGAACATACCTAGTGCTGGGCAGCAGACCCTGGGCGTTGAAGTCTCCGGTGGAGTTCCAGCGCTTGGTGAGGTTGTTGACCCCGGGCGAGGCGCTCTGGTTGCTGGACGTAGAGTTGTTTCGTGATCTAGATGCCAACGATATCACTACCATACTAGCATACTATCCAACTAGCTCGCTAGGCTACTTACTATGGCAATGGCTTGGGAAGCAAGCGGCTAGTTGAGCTGAAGTCTACATTTCTAGTTGTTGTTTCTTCATTAAGCTACTGAGTAAAACTTCCTCTAAGCTAGAGAGTATATTTTGTTAAAGAATCAACTAGCCGATTCTTGTATTAAAAGGTGGAAAAGTAGCTATAGCTTCATCTAATGAGTCTGTCAGTGAAAGATTTTATAGAATACTATTTATTTAGTTAAACGGTGCGTGATATGTATTTATGGCAACTTATTGTGAATTTAATTATCTAATGATATTTTGCAATGGTAACTTACTTTTATTTAACTATCAATACAACAGCATCGTAATGGAATCCCATTCTTGGTACGAATAAGATGTACGTAAAATACAGATACCTCATTCTATAGAAGGTACTATACCCAGAATTATATTCTCATACAGTTAATTTTCTTACTCTCGAACCCAAATAATAATTTTAAGTCTAATACCACATAAATATACAATGAGATAGGTACACATTTCACTAGACTAGACCCTTACTAAGAGTTTGCTTTACGTTGAACGAAAACGAAACGAGAGCGTTCGGCGATCTGATTGGCCGGCGCGAATGTACCAACCAATCAGTGCACGGACGTACTCTCATGTCCATCTCGTTAAACATAAAACAAACTACCTAGTACTAAACCCCTAAACAGATCAAAGTCTTCCTAACTGTCAAATTACTTCAAGAGATTCTCGACCTTATTACAAGATGATTTTAACGTCTATACTAAGCTTTTGCTTCTACAATTTCTTTTATGATATGAGATGTATACCTGTAAGGTTGTAAGGGTGCATGGTGTGGTGCTGGAGTGGCGCGGGGCGAGGGTGATGGGGCTGGTGACAGTGATGAGGAAGACGCTGGCGAGTCCGACTGCAGGGAACCCGTTGACTGGTGCTGAGGACCGCGTCTGAGGAGATGAAGTCTTAAATTAGTTTCTCCAGTCTACCTAGACCTCTAAGGCTGATGCCTGATCCGAAGCTGCGGACTACCTAGCGAGTTTACCGGGGCTCCGGCTCGAATGGCAGAAGTAGGAACGGGGTGGTTTTTAGTCAGTAAGGGTTTGACACTCCCTCTCGCCTCGCCCAAGGCGGGAGAAGTCATTGCATGATTTGGCCCTCTTAAAAAAAGTGTAAGGTTTTTGACTCTCTGAAGCAGACAATTTGATAGTTACTATGTAAACATTGTACACACAATCAGTAAGCCCATGAAATAGTTGTTGCAGTGGTTGGACGACCGGCACAAATTAATGTTCCGGGTCTAGGAGTGATGTGTATGTGAATTTGTATGTTTGTAACAAACCCTCCTTGCCAGAAAATTCTAGTGTGAAGTCACTTTTTTAAGTCAATAGCGTAATAATTACCTTTGTGGGAGTGAGGATATATTGGAGCCGTAACTGGAGGTCCTCTTGGCAGTCTCCCGGTACGAGGGTTGCTTCAGTCGTAGTTCCCTGGTGGGGGTACCCGTAGAACCTGGAAATAAAGAGAATAAGAGGTTATTAAGAGAGTCAAAATATTTCTATGTACTTAATCTAGTCTTCAGTCGGAACGCGACACGCCGTACAATCGGGCCTGGTTCTAGTCGGACGGCGAGCTACCCTTGCTCGCTGTCCACTGATCCTAATTTAATCCGCTGTCCGTATTTTAATCAGGCTACTACTTACTCAAGAGCTTCACGGATTAGGCAATACGCAGTGTAAAAACATAAGTAACATCTAGATTGATTTTGAAATTTTCATACCTAGTACATAATTAGTAATTTCCCAGAAAAAAGCTTTTATTCGTAAATAACTATTCGCGTAAAAAGAGCACACGCCCCTAATTTACTTACAAAGCGTATGTAGAAATTAATTAATTATACTTTAATTAAGGAAATTAGCATGATTTCCCATAATTATAATAGAGTGGTTCGCTTTAACATACTCATTTAGACGGATAGCTTCCGTGGGATAGTGAATCGAAGAGCTTGTTCTCAAACGATTGGTCGATGAACTAGAAAGACCTGCTCAATAAGGTGAAGGTGATTTGAAGATTTATATCAATTTGGGAACTTATATGAAGTTGTTGGAGAGTTTTATCGTATGTAACTTGATAACTGAACCGAATTTTATGAGATTAAGTTAATGAGATCTGATAATAGATTTGTGTCAGATTCATTCCGGAACAGTCATCAGTTACTTAAACTAACTTACCGTATTCTAAGCAACAAGTTTTATTTTTGTGGGAGGATAATCATCCAATTACTTCTCTCGCCTTGGGCGATGCGAAAGGGAGTGTCAAACTCTTACTGACTAAAAACCGGATCTAGCTTGGAAGCAACAAGCTTGGACTTAAAATTTTGCCAAATCATAACAGTAGTCTCAGCCCCTATGACATAGTGACTATCGAGACTAATTAACTAATATACTCCAAGGTACTAGGCACATATAATTGATAGGAGATACATCTAACTATAATACATTACTTCGTGCGTACACCATATTAACACTGTCCTACATTTAATAACATAATCGGAACGCGTCAACCGAATGATATATTATGAAAGGCTAGCTTAATGTACCGGTGCACTGGCCAGGTCATGTAACTATTAATTTAGTGCATTAAATATAAAAACTATAGCCAACAGTGAAAGGATAATGTTTCGTAAATATTGATTTATACGCGCCATGTTGTAATAATTAATTTTGTATGGAGTTTTATCAACATTTTTATTACTAAACGCTCTTAGTATCGGAATTTTCGGGCGTGAAGTAGGTACACTTTAACTAGTCTGTTTGTATGCTAAGATGCATGGAAGTGATGTCCCTTCATCATCATCATCATCACCAATCGGAAGACGTCTAATGTTGAACAAAGGCCCCCTTCCTCCACGTAGAACAAGCATTGTCTCTTACAGTCTTCCCAATCCCCGGTTCCCCAACAACCTTCAAATTCCTAACCCCAAAAGATCGGCAACGCACTTGTAACGTTCTCTGGTGTTGCGTTGGATGGGGTGTCCATGGGCGGCGGCGATTGCTTACCATTAGGTGACCCTGCCGGTATATATGTGATGGTATATATTACATAAAAACTCAGTCATAACAACATGATAAATACTATAAAACAATGAATTAACAGTTAATTTAATGATGATGTTAAAACCAAATGGCATTGTACCTAATGTACCTATCAATCAAGCTTTACGTCTAGTTTCGAAAACAAACATCGTTAATGCTTTTTTTTCTCACTGTTCGTTTTATGGTATACAATTTATTTATTCTTAAATGATTTATCGCTTGTTTATAAGAGCAATATAATTAACAACTGTTTTTAATTTACTGACCGGTAATTTTATCAAAGCTAAGGTTCGACAGTCTACTTTGAATCGGAGTCAATGGTAAACATCAAAAACGATTTAGTGCTATTAAACCCGCGACATCTAACTAATACTTATAGCTTCTGTGACAGAAGTTAATGAAGCTATGAGTTACATAATTAGACAAAAGTTCTTTCTAATACACAGTTCACTTATTAATGTTATATAATATCTATTTAACCAATTCCTCCAATAACAGATACCTATTGTTTTTTATAATAACTATCGTGAGACATACTAAATTAAACAGAGGGACTCTTCATCATGAGCAGCGTGCGCAGACTCGGCGACGTCGCGCAGCCTACGCACGCTGCTCATGATGAAGAGTACCTCTGTGACTCGAAACTAGTAGAGCTTTTCTCCTTTAATAATACGTGAGTTAACCGTGATTTTTAGTTAAGATACCCATTGTCATAAACAAAAATAATATTCACCAGAATAAGCACCATTTCTCTGTCCCGCGCTGGGTGCGGTGGGGGCTCGACCCTCGAGAGCGTTGAGTCTCCTCAGGGCATCAGCGAGGGTCGACCGGAGACACAGCAGCTCCTCAGCCTGGCGAGCGCACCGCACCTCCAGCTCAGCAACCCTGGCTGCCAGCCCCGCACCCTCACCTTCTAGCATCTCATCTGGAATTGAGAAAATTATCTTTTAGACATTTCATATTACACTGACCGTTGTATTGTAAACATTTCACTCTGTAGTTCTCCTTTAATTGGGAGTCATAACTGGCGATATAAATAATGTGTACACAGTTATGTATATTCTTTCGTTAAATATTGTTATGTACAATCACCACACTGTCTCGTAATAAAATTTTGAGTAGGTACGTTACAAAACTAGATTTCCGTTCGCAACTTTGGTTTCACGAATTACACACTTCAACTTTACCCTCTGATGCAAACTGCACCAAAATCCGCTCAGCAAGAATCCAGTTAACAGCGGATAGACAGGCAGACGTGGCGTAGGACTTAGTTTTGTAAGTATAAGACAATAAAGTTCAAAATATATAAAATAAAAGGATAGCTTTATGTGCTGTTAGCTGTACATTTATATCAGTCGATGATGAAACACGGATGTAGACTAAAGTTATGACTAACGCGTATGTATAGATAGAAAGTGTTTAGAACTATTAATATTCTGCAATAAACATTACTAGGTACTATGAATCAAATCGAAGAAATTAATTAACAAAGCAACTTATGTTGCAACTCGTAATTCTTTATAACATCGATGGCAAATTCATTACAAGTTTACTATTGGCAATTACCATTGCTTTCACACATCGATGTAACTCGACACATTCGTGAATGTGATGAGTTTCTTAATATTGATTGCAGTAACTTCAAGACTAATTATTATGTTAGCAATTACTTACGTCAGTAGGAAGTAAGTATTGAATAATAATAATCCAAAGTCATTGATAGAATGTAAAAGAAGTTTCTGACAAGAGATGACAGATGTAACTTGTAAGAGGATAAGGAAATTGAAGGTAACAAGGTGACCGATAAACGTGAAGATGTCCGCGAAATGTTACGAAAGTCAAAAGCAGATAAGTGTTGATGGCTTTATCATTACTCGCCATTGTTTGGCAACGCTCTGACCAATCACCACATTATGTAGCAACGTTGGCCACAACAGAATTCGTTTGCAAATTCAGCTCCTTAGTTGACACACTATTGTGTCCCGAACAATAGTATAAACGAATGTGCTAACAAAAAAATGCATACGGCAAAGCAATATGGACTTTATGTCGTACGTGTAAAAGTTAATTGGAGCAGCGTTAATAATGTCGTATGTTATTGTGTATTTGTGTGCCACGTCACGGTAGAGAGCTATCGATAGTCGTTCGCAAGGACTTGTTTTGTTTATTTATAGCTGTTTCCAACTAGTTCGATTGTATTTGCACATGTCTGTTACATAATGAATTTATGGCATGTGGGTCTAGGTCGATCCTAGGACATCTATCGAAGTTCATATGACAATTCTTGGTCGTTTGTTTTGTGCTGAGAAAATATATGTATCATTGTTTCGACTCGTAATATGAATAGCAAATGGTAGCAAACACGATTGTTTGTTAACAGAGAATTATTAACAACATACTTCCCAGGATAGTTTCCCAGAAGACACGTTAGACTAAGAACAAAATGAAATACGTTATAAAAAACCGGCCAAGTGCGAGTCGGAATCGCCCATGAAGGGTTCCGTAACAGCAAGTAGATGACATAATATAAAAGTTATAAAATAACTTGGTTTTACATAGTGTTTGTATGAACGACAAAGTTATATTTGCGGTTTTTGAAAATGTTTTATTTCTTAAAAACTAATAATGATATCTGGTTCAAACCAATTTTCGTTGTTAGTTTCTATTGAAATCTACAGCATATATTTTTTTTAGTTTTCTCACTTTCTTATTTTAAAAGTTAGAGGGGGGGGACACTCATTTTTCCACTTTGGAAGCGTCTAACTTTCAAACGGTTGATTTTGACGAAAAATGGTTTTAGGAACCTTAATGTCTTTTTTAAAGACCTATCCATAGATACCCAACACGGATATGTTAGCTGAAAAAAAAAATTTTTTTAATCAGTTCCATGTATGGAGTGCCCCCCTTAATTTTTTTAATTTATTAATTTTTATTTAAAATTCGAATAGCGGTTACCGAAATACATCAACCTACAAAGTTTCAACTATGTAGGCCCAACAGTTTCGGAAATAAATGGCTGTGACATACGGACGGACGGACGGACGGACGGACGGACGGACAGACAGACATGACGAATCTATAAGGGTTCCGTTTTTTGCCATTTGGCTACGGAACCCTAAAAAAACAGGAATAAAAAAGTGATTCGCAAATCAGTGCTAGATACTAGCTACAATGGTGCCAAACATTCTAAGAGCCTTTGCACATGACGTTTTTAACGTAAACAAGATGGACGCACTTATACAAAGGTGTTGACAACGACGGTAAAAAGACGTGATGTGCAAAGGACCCTTTGGTTCTTTAGAGGAGACTCACGCCACGCAGCGTAGACATCGTTCATGGTGTCTCCGGGCGAGTCGCTCGCCCTGGAGCTCCTGGAGTCACGGTCCCCGTGGCTGTCCATCCTCAGTGGCACTTAGTGGACGATTTGGCACATATTAGCTACAATATTGCGTAATCAGTTCATACTTCTTGGGGTTTATAGAACTTCTGTATAAAGAAATTGAATTGTCTGTATTTGTTTTGTTAACGATGTCTTGGTATTTATTATTTTAGATAGTTGAATTTTCTGGTATGCAGTGTTTCAATATCAGAATGGGTGGTAACGGTCCGTGAATCGCGGTCATATCATTTTGATAGGTCAACGTTGAGAATAGCCGAAATGAGGTTTTTGCATCATGAACCTCGTGTAGCCCTCCCCTAAATTCTATTCAACTTTTAGGCCCTTCATAAAGTAATTTGATTACAACTAATTTAAACAATCTCCCAATATTCGAACTTAGTTTACAAGTCTATTGGCGTCGCAGAATAATTGCAAAAATGCGCGTAACAATGTTCATAGGTAAGGTACAGTCGTACAGTCGCGTAGTAAAGTCACTTTCCCACATATTGAGGAATTCGGGTAACGGTGAATGTACAGGTGTGGCCCGTGGCCGTTTGCATAAACATGTGCATTCTATTGGTAACTGTACCTCGGTTCATCTCGTATTGGCCGCGCTGACCTTTTTGTTTACAGTCTTTAAATGACCCGCATAGCGGTCACACGGTTGATCTTGTATTAAGAATCAGCTGTTGTAGGTCATGGTAGATAATTTTGGGTGATACGATTTTGAGCTGCAAAAGTACTACCTATAAAAGCTTTTATTTCAAGGTGATATGATTACAAAAAGCATCGTAATAGTGTAGTATTGTTCTATTTCAAAGGTTGTTGCCACAAACTTAGTTGTTTATAATATATAATTCTAAATTATAACATTAAAAGGGCAACGCACCGTACTCTAAGTTTACGTAAGAGAACGGCAGATCACGAAAGGAGGAAGCCATCGTTTATTGGACTACAATCACATGGATGAGGCGAGAGTCACACGACACTATGAAAGTTGAATTGTACAGTTTTAACAATGGTAACATGGTATTACATAGTTATATTCTAAGAGAAAGAGAATTTTTAGCATAATACAACTACTGCAACTGCTGGAACTGGTGGTACACCACAGGGCACTAGTTTATAGTCATACACTTTAGTCACGATTCTAGAAATGTTGTGAGCCGCGAGATATCTTCGTAAGATGATGCAGAAGACTGGTGAAATGAAATCACTGCCTTTAGGGTGCTTTCCATCAGAGATGTGCTATGTAGCTATGTTACGAAGATGTAATAGCTAAGCTGTAAAACTGTGTGACCATTTCTACTGTAGTATTACGCTACTTAGCTGTGCGAGGAAGATGTGCAGCTAAAGTATGCGGTGTATCGATAGTAGGGAAGCTATCCATAGCGCGCATCATTCCATATTAGAAACGGCTTAGTTGAGTTAGTTTCCACCAGTGGAACTGCTAAGCTGTGACTCTGATGGAAAATCACCATTAGCAGAGCTCTCATAAGTATCATTCCTACACCAAGTAGCAACTAGAAATAGTTAGGTCCATAATCTCCATACGATAGACCACAGCATAGTCTACGAGTAACAATGGCTATGAAATTCCAACGAAAACAATAGCAACGCATATAATATAATAGCAAGTTCCTCAGCCACTAAGGTATTCGCAAAACATGCCATTCCCACAACCTAGAAAGTTACGTGAGAAAGATCAGAAACAAAAAAACGCATTGTTTTGACGGTCCATTAAGACCTTAACACGTAAAGAATAAGGTCGTTAGTCGGCTATAGATTTAAATTGCTCTATTACAGATAAGTGGAGCGTTGGAATTAATACTGTATCATTTCTAATGGCGTTTGGAGTGAATAAACAATGGTCATTAGTTTTCGGTGTAATGGCTTTACTTACATTTCGATTGGATATAAAACATCATGGGAAATGAATACCATTACCTCAAAATGAACAAAAAGATATTTTTAATCAGAAAACCGACGTGAAATAACGCTTGCGTTTTTTTTCGTCATGTGTGTGACATTAGCGGATGCCCAATTACCCCCTCCCCAATCTCCCTAATCCTCAACAATCCTCAAAGTTTGGCCACGCAATTGTAACGCCTCTGTTTCGCGTATCTATGAGCAGTGCCGATTGTTAACCATCAGATAATCCATCTGCTTGTTTACCGTCTTATATCATAAAAAATATGGAAAAGGTTTATTACTGTTCCCAAGAGTTTATAATAAAAAAAGTAAATAACAATAAGTGTCTATGTACATTATATACAGCTATATACATATAAGTAACGATTGTTTAATAAATAACACTGCATGTTATCATCATGGAAATAATAAAAATAAGTGTTTGTGCTGTTATAAAATTCCTCTCGTATAACAAAGCATAATTCCTGAGGGAATAGTTTAAGATACACGTAATAACATATTGAAAATAATTATTAAATAATTTATTGATTATTATTTATGATTTGTAAACATATGGCACGTGGCTGTAATGACAGAAAAACATTTAATTTTTTATTAAGACGTTTCTCTATTTCACATACATATGACACCCAGACCCGAAACAACAATTTATGGATGACACAAAGTGTTGCACCGTGCGGCAATCAAACCCGCTACACGTCGCAAGGTAACCAGTTGCCCAGCCACCGCGCCAACCGTGTAGGCAATGACACTAAAATATGTATTGTATTTCTACACAATATAAAACAATTCCTCGTTAACGTATGTATTTGTCAATGTCCTTACGTATTCTATAGCCGATGTAAAGCAATAACTAGTTTACATAATAAAATTCACGGAACCCATGAATAACTCCGTAATTTTTCAATGTTAAACAATATTTTGTAATTCTAATTTGTTATTGAAGGATCCTAACATGTTTTATTCGAGCGAAGTCACGTCTTTTATTCATAATTCTATATCTTCCAATGCTCAGACAAACATGTATGTTAATAGAAGGTGTTATTGCATCAATTTGAATGATAAAGTCATCAAAAGTGTGAGAAGTAACGGGATTGTATCGCGTCCCGTTGTTTGGTTAATATTAAATGGATTAAACATGCATGACATTAACAATCTTTGATACACAGGCAGAGTATGGACCTCCTCTACAAACAGGCAGACCGCAGTTCAAAGGAGGTGTATCAGAAAAGAGCTGCGGACTGCCTAGCGGGTTTACCGGGTCTCCTGCTCGATAAGCGTTTTAAGTGTGGGAGAGCCATGCTTCGGCACGAATGGGCCGGCTCGACCGGAGTAATACCACGGCCTCACAGAAAACCGACGTGAAACAACGCTTGCGTTGTGTTTCGTTGTGTGAGTGAGGTTACCGGAGGCCAAATTCCTCCGTTCCCAATCTTTCCCATCCCCATTCCCGAACAACAACCCTTAAATTCCTAACTCCCAAAAAGCCGGTAACGCACTTGTAAAGCCTCTGGTGTTTCAAGTGTCCATGGGCGGCGGCGATTGCTTACCATCAGGTAATACGTCTGCTCGATTACCGGCAAGTCCCATAAAAAAAGCAGGAGTAGGAACGGGGTGGTAATTAGTAAGTAAGATTCTAAAACTTCCTCGCGACTCGCCCAAGGCGGGAGAAGGCATTAGATGATATTGGTCCTTAAAAAATGGTGTATCAGAGAGTGCTGCTGGCTCGTTCTCTGTCAATATTTAGTTTTCTGAGTAGACTTTCACGACACCCGCGGAACGAATAGGTGTGGTGTCAATTGCATTCTACTCTGCTGTCACTTTATTGCAATTTATCGCATTGATAGCAGAATAATTCTGTTATCTTGTTGTCGGCGACTTGGAGTCTGGCTAGATCTGTCATTTTATAGTTTGGCACGAGTGTCGTGGCGCCTCGCCTCGGAAAAGCGAAGTACTTGGGTTATTTACTACTACGCGGAGAGATGATGGTTATTCGTTACGAGTGTTTGTAGTAGATTCAAGCTATAAGCTATGAACATAAAGAATGATTGAGCAAGATACGTAATAGTTTGTAGAGAGCGTTGAACTCGAGTGTTATGGTTTTGGTATTGTTTAATAGGAACGGAACTTGTACCTTTTTTCTGAGGAGGGAAAATCATCCAATGACTTCTCTCGCTTTGGGCGAGGCGAGAGGGAGTGTTATTGGATGATACAATATAAAAACACCCCGTTACTAGTCTACTGCTTTTGAGCCGAAGTCCCGATAACTCGCTAGGCAGTCTGCAGCTGAACTTGTACCTAGTACGTAATTTCTAAATTAAATTCCAATAGAGGTATATTCCCTGTAGCGTATTCCCTGTAGTATTCTTTATAGCTATCTGCTACAAATTACAATAAAGTCTACTTATTAAAATAAATATCACGAAAGCAATAAATTACTTTTAATATACGCACAGTTCTAAGTCAGATAATCGAATAACAATAAGTCGCTTCAATTCTACTTTACGATTGAAATTGTATAAAATACACTATTAACAGATATTCCAATTGGCTAATAGTAATAAAGTATAGACGCCGATTGGCTTGTAAATTTATTATTTTACTACTACGGACGGGCTTTTCAAAGTAAACTAGCATTTGTTGTGTAGTTTAGTATTCCTCTCACTTCGTAATGGAAAATCCAGTGTAAGTAGGTACTTATGATAGTTATGGTGATCGTATCCGTCCAATATGGAAGCGGTATTGCAAATCAAATCACGGCACGATAGACTAATCCCATGGTTGACGGCGAACAACCGGATATGACGGCAACCAGCCATAGTTTCCATTTCTAAGGGTTACGACATAATGGTGATCTACTAGACAAGCTTAACGGTGCTTGTTACTTGTTTTAAAAATAAACTAAGTGCAGAAATAACGATACATTTGTAAAAGTATGTAAGTAAAGGGTAATTCGATGCTAACGGTCAAGAACGCTAATACTACGTGATCCCAATCACCTACTGTCCAATGAGAACACATCCTAACACCGTCCACCATCAGATATCTCATTGTAATGCTGCGCGTGCGACCGCTACATGCATGGCAAACACGCCATGAATTTTAATACGGAACGAAATGATGTAAATGACGAGAATCGCTGTAATTCCGACAACAACTCGGTACTGTGACAACTTCATAACATTTTTATGTTTTGGAAAACGAATATTTATGTCACAGTACAGCAGTAAAACGAAACAGAACTTCGCAACACGCAATAACTTGATTGAATCATCATGATTGATTGAAACAACATAGACCACTTGACTTCACACGATGTAAATTAGTGCTAATTACCACTACCCATTTGCATACGAAAACAGTGGAAATGTAGAACTAAGTGTACCTATAGCATTGCCTAAGAACGACAATAAATCTAAGGAAGACGTTAACGTTGTTACGCGTGACAGTTAGGCTGTGGATGATAAATGAGAAGCATTCATAGTATTCAACGAAGTGGACGAATCGTCTCGCTCCGTTGGTATTGAAAACGAAACTTGTCAATAAGCTGTGGACAGTCGGACAACTCTATTCGAACGTGACAGTGGAAATACGGACTTTGATCTTAGATCTTAGTAAACAGAAACTTTTTGTTGAAGATCTTTATCCTTATGCACATTATGACCGTGATTTGCTGAGAGATGATCACATTAGGGTTAATTATAGTGATGATTCATTATCAAAATAAAATGTGGTTAGAATGAACATAACAGACAAAGACGGATACAACACTCAATTGTAAAACATGAACGTTGCCAAGGACTAGAAAATAGGACATGGAACTCCTTCCATTACTTTAGAGCTGTTTCATAAAATATTGGTCTGTCTGCGCATTGCATTGAGAAACGCAAGAAATAGAATTCGATCAATAGTATTTCAATCAGGAGGGACGTGGTTAATTTAAGACGCTTAATTAAAGATGGCAATTGCCAGATAATTGTAATCGTGCTCATCGTTTGCAGGAAGTACTATTAGTAGATCAAATGCTACATTTATTTCTATATCCTCACTTTAATTACTATTACAGTCACGTTTGGAAGCAGAGAAATGTATACTACTTTTAACGATGAATCACGACAAAAGTAGAGGCAGATATTTAGCTTCACAATCATGTTCATAGACATACAAGTACACGCCTTAGATCATAAACACGACTTGTCGATTTAAAATAGAAATGTGGTCAATGTACGTAAGTGCAAATCATGCAATTCAAGTTTGATCGTCAATAATCTTCAGATCAAACATCTTAGACCTGTTTGATTGTAGTTTTTTTAGCAATCAGCTTACAATTTGTTTTTAACAGATTGATGTTAGAATTGACTGAACAAAAAGCTTTAGATAGAAAATGATTCGGTAACGAATGAAAACGATAATGTTTTTTTTAGTCTAGAGCAAATTTAGTATAATGTAAAGTAATCCAACCCAAAAAGTATGAATTAAAGCAAAAAACAATAAGAAACAGGATATGATCTTACCTCAGCTGCTCAAACGTGAACCAGTAGAGTCACGTATGAACATTATTCTAATCTAACACATCGGCCATAATGTTTGCACTGTATGACGTCACGCGGGACAGGTAGTCACAATACGCACAATATTTGATTTAAATATTTGCAGGTTTGTTACACAGGCTCGAGGCTGAATGTACAATGGCTTGGGATACTACTGCTTGTTTCATCAGCTGTTGTAACAAACTTTGTATCTCAAACATTATCTCGACCGTTTCGTTTTGTAAACTTATACTTATTGAAGTCTTTGTTATTAAATATGAATGGATTGTTTTAACTTTTCACTGGTCGTGTTACCTTTCCACTTTTGTAGTCCCATTCCCTTAGGCATATAGAAAGTATTAGGTATTTCACCCTCAGGTTTTCCCGGATTATTATATTGATTTTTCATACTGTTAAGCTTGTAACAGTTTATCTACTACAGGTGATAATTTATGTTTAAAATATTTTAGAGGATCTTTAATATTGAAGTTTCTTTTTTCATCTTTACCCACCTAGATTTGCAAATGTACGCAATTATGCTGTACATTAGACCAGACCTTGGAACAATACCGTACATATGTCGAGGAAAACCCATAAATCAGCAAAGCCAAGGCCCGTGAAATAATTTGGCAGAGTACGGTCGCAAATAAGACAAACCTCACATCAGGTAAATCGAGGCCACGTTTTTATAATTGTACGAATATTGTGTTACAGAACTTAATGACTCGTCTTTTACCAGATGCAAGATAATTAGTTACTCCACAAGTTTAAAAATAAGAATATTTTCGTAAAAATAGATTCCACATTATTATCTAAAATTATCTTGGCCTTCCCACGAATAAATAACAAAATTGCCCTCATTTCAAGATACCTTCTATCATTTCAACGTAAATAAAAGTCGATCCCATTATCTTATCCATATTGACCGGTCGGTCACGGAGCGCACACAAATTGGATTACTTATTGGCACACGCAAAAAATGGCTGCCATTGGAAAAAAATATTCTAAAATCAAAATACACATTTAAATCGGTTAACAAAACAAATGCAGACAATTTTGCACACTCCCGAATGACGTTGCTCGGGCAACGAAATTATAACCTATCTTTTTATCACAAATAACCTCAAATCTGCAGTTCTATTTTCAAAACCACCAATCACAGACAATAGCACCAGTTTCACAGATCACTTTTATTTTTCTTATTTCTTTTAGTAAAAATACGGCCCAGGTTTTAAGCCGGCAGCCTCAGCACTAACTGAATTATCAATTGGGGACACACAGCTGATTAAACATAAGATGAAATGGTTCTAAATGAAACGAGATCTGAAATAGAACCTTATCGTCATAGGGGAAAAGTAGAAAGTAGGTGAAATGGCAACTGTAGAACCCTGTCGTAGTAAGCGGGGTAGGTCGACGCGCATGCGTGTGGTATCACAATGGACCAACGAAATGTGTAGCGAGAGCCTCGAAAGTAAGCCTTAACGTGTTGGTGAAAAGGTTGATATTGTGAAAACGATACAGCGCGCTTGCGTGTAGCTGTTGTAAAGTAGTAAATATTTGAAATATTTTGTTTGATGATTTACAAACACTAAACAGTAACCAAGGAAATGTAAGGCAGTTGTGTACATAATGTGAGTTTACCTAGACGGTGTACGCAACTTGAAGAACAATGTAGCGATGGAGGAAAAAGATTTAACTATTAGAATAAAATGGAAAAATCCTTGAAGCTACTGGGTACCAGGATAATATCCTACGTCTATTAGCTAACCATCATCTAATTTCGTCAACAAGATTCAAAACAGCAAAACCTCTAGAGCACCAATTTATTCCTGTTGAAGAGAAAAACAAATAAGACGACGTTTTTCGACGGACGAACAGAACTTTGGATAAGTTCCAATTGGAAAGGCTCTTGGGACATGTAGACCTTTTCCTTGACACGCCAAAAATACTACATACCCTTATCCTTCTTCTCATATACAATTATACACATAGATTTTCCTTATTATTCCCTATTTATTTCGTTGCAGAATCCAAGACAGTCATACATGTAGTGTTGTATCTACCGTAGATCATGGCTGATAGAAGTTGCAGCGTTAAGGGAGATTGCGGCGGGCTTGTCCCAAAAAAAAAGAATAGATCTTCCCTAACAAATATAGGTACTACCACGAAATCAGTGGTTCAACTATTTTAATTAAACCAACAAATCCGAACAGACTCGCAATTTTATCCACAAATGGTAGTCTATTGAATAGTAAAGCAAGTAAATAATACCCTAAACCAGTATTATGGCTGGTCAACAAGGTTACTGATGATGTAATATTGACATCATGTGGCTTTGAATTCATTGGATGGGACCATGCTAGCTTGACCTTCGCTGTCACATTGATTGGCTGATCTTGGATTGATGATTTTATTGTCTAGTTCGAATTAAACGTTGCGTATCTATTGTACTGCAATTGTATCTATTGTATTTTAACATCATTAATTAGATTTTCCAATAGAATGGATGCAGAAAGTTTTTTCCACTTTGGGTACCACTTGGGCTTTCTTTTGTATGTGTTCCAGCAATACCTATTTGTCAAATATTGACTACAATATCAGATTGTTTCATGATTTTAAGCGTAAAGACAGTCTGTATGTTGAAAGGGATATTTGATTTATTTTGTCAATTTGTTTGCACAGATTTTTTCGTACACTACAAAATACACGTTTATAAAGGTTACGCATAATTAGTGAGGAATTTATACGCAATAGAAGAATGTTGACCAAATGTTTGTCGAGGATATTGAGTATAGAAATCAACCATCTGTTTTCTGACCAATATTGAAATGTTAGCAGTTCCGATCAATATTTTGTCTCTGTCAGAACTGGTGTAATTTTTCGCGAGTACAGTTTAAATATTGAGAGTTAGATGCATCACATGTTTGATAACCAGAAACTCTTAGTAACTTGTAGCATTTCATTACCTTTTTAACCGACTTAAAAAAGAAGGTTCTCTTAGGTATAATACTTAAAAAATGGAAGTACACACCTCAACTTCTGAAGACAGTTCCCTTTTTTAAATAAAGTTTTTTCACGCTGTGTATTGTCATATCACTCAATCATATTTGCGCTCCAAGTAATCAAAACACTGCCAATCAAAATTCAAATGTTCCAAAACAACTTTTCAATGCAGTCTTTTTTTATGAGCACCATACTCGTCCGACACACGTCACACCATTGTCACAGCTCATTACATTTGACAATATTCTATTCATTACATTGCATTATGTTACGTACTGTCTCCAACGCTATCTTGCCATCGTTCAGACAATGGGCTCTTAATACAAATTATCTGTGTACGGAAATATTTATGATGATATTAATTTTATCTCCTATACTAACTTTCTAGATAAACATCAAGAGTTCTTGTTGTAAAGAAATTGCTGTTTGTTATGTCTCATTTAACAATGCCGTTGACATTTTTTTAGTTTATCAGTGGATCAAAATGCATTAAATGATTCATCTTTACATTATCTCGACCCCAATACTTTTTTGTCCTACTATAAGGATAATTCCAGTGTGGCGACACATTGACAAGTAACAAGTGACAGATGACAGAAGTCGTACATAGACTATCGACGAGCAAATCAACGGATGACGTCACAAATATCCTGCATCGCACATATGAAGTTTGCATGCGAATTAACACGGATAGAAAATCCCAACGAACAACAGTTGGGCAGAAAGCCCGCCAGGCTGATCACCTCGCCTGGTCGGAGGATCCTCCTTTTCTTAGGGAACTTTACTCTCTGTTCCCTAAAAGTGGTGACCCCCGACGTGATTGAAACCAACCTTCACGGAGCAGATCAGCACCGTCATCCTTATCGCCATCTCCCTCACCCATCACTTCTCCGCTGAGCGGTAATCAAGTCGCAGCCAACCAGCATCCTCGGCCTCATCAGGGACCACCACACGCTACATCGAAGATATGCAGCCTGGTTCTTCCCTACGGCCTCATCAGCGTCTAGGCACAGCACTCTGCACACGGTCTGAGGACGTCTTCCTCCCGTCAACGCAGACGCCAGCCACTACGCACCTACCCTCGCGGCATCAATTCCCCGACTCACCGTGGGACACTGCGAGCTTCACTACTCCGACTCACTGGAGTATCACCCTGCACCGCTCACCCGACTCACTGGGCATTCAGCGGCACAGTTCCGACTCACTGGAACTAGGGACATTCTTCACTGGCTCTGGCACCGCTCATCTCAAGCATCGACAGCCGTCTCAACAGGATCGACCTCCGGTCTTGGGGGGGAGTGATGTGGCGTCACATTGACAAGTGACAAGTGACAGATGACAGAAGTCGTACATAGACTATCGACGAGCAAATCAACGGATGACGTCACAAATATCCTGCATCGCACATATGAAGTTTGCATGCGAATTAACACGGATAGAAAATCCCAACGAACAACAGTTGGGCAGAAAGCCCGCCAGGCTGATCACCTCGCCTGGTCGGAGGATCCTCCTTTTCTTAGGGAACTTTACTCTCTGTTCCCTAAACCAGGATATCAAAATTGCATTTTTGATTGCAAGTGTGATTAGATAATGAAAAAAAAACATGCATTGTTTTGTTGTCCAAATCACTACATAGTATAAAACAAAGGGTCGCTAGTAAGTAGATAAAACCAATTAAAGTTTCGTTGACTGGAGACAACATCGTCTAAAGTTTTTGATTCTGTAATGAAAATACGACGGACATTAAAAACAATTATGAGATTCCTTTCTTACTTATAGGGAAGCCTAGAGTTTCTACGTCGAAGATAATTCCTTACAAATCGATCACCAATGGTGCGCATGACTGTATTATAAAACACTATTTACCATATTGATATGCAAATACGCTGTGCGTTTGTCTGTTTACTGCCTTTAGCGTCGATTTATTATAAACCTTAAATGGTATGCTCGAGTAGTACGAGTACAGTGACAACATTATAACTTTAAACTGAGACAAGCGTTGGTTAAGCTTTAGAATAAGCGCTATTTTTTTAACAAAATCAATAAACATTTTGTACTTCAGACAGTTATTGACCCAAGGTGAGGTAGGTGGTCTTCTCAGGTGAATGGATATGCACACATTTTCGCAAATTATGGCAGCGGGTAAAAAAACTATTTCACAGACCCAATGTTCTGGCATTCAGACTATTGTACCCTTAATACGAGTTTGCTTTACGTTGAACGAAATCAAAACGAAAGCGCGTTCGGCTCTCCGATTGGCCAGCGCAAATCAACTAACCAATAAGAGCGGCGAACGCGCTCTCTTTCCGATCTCGTTTAACGTAAAACAAACTCGTACTAAGTCCTCTGTTTTATTGATAAAAATATCTCTAAAGTTCGTTTAACCAAATTCATTGAAGCGTTTATTTTATTTACTCTAATAATGCAGTGTAATTAAACACATTAAACGTTCCACGACACTGGTATCTTTTATTAATAGAAGCAATCAAGGTTTTTAGAGCAGTGTCCGGCATTCTAGGCATACTTTGTTCCTAGACCATTAGTTCTTAGGAAGGAAACCTGATGTAAACGCATTTAGTTCGTGTTACGCATTCTTAGGACATCCGTGATTGATCGTTAACTAGGTACATTAAAAGTTAAAAAGTTATTTCTTGATGCACATTTTCTCCCATATTTCAAGGCCTTTTTGAAGGTCTGATAAACTGCATACAATATTATTTCATAATTATACGTTCACGTATAATATTATTTTCTACCATTCATAGTCTACTTTTGAACTAGATTTTGTGACACAATTCAATAGACATTGCAATTGCAATAACAATCGCAGTATCGTAATCAATAAATGTAAATTCACGTAAAATCGTTTTTTTCACAGACAACAATGAAGGCACAATTATCTGGTTTTTGCAAGCGATTGCATTCGCCAAACTAATCAGAGTGCTAATTGAAATATAATCAGATCCACCCGGCCTTGACCGACGGCTGACGTAACAGAGGAGTTGCTTTTACGCAGTGGTTTAAGTATTACTACATAGTTAGATAGCTTTTTTACTTAGCTAGAATAGTGACTTGTTGGTTAAGTGGTTGCAAGCGCGAGTGAATATAGCAAGATGGTGGCAATGAGGCACTGAGATCTTCGTTTTTTGAAAACTCTTCCTAATATCATGTAATAAATAAATAATAAATAAATAATCCTTTATTTCATTATTTCACAAAATAATTTACATGAAACAGCCACAAATAAGTATTAATCAATAATTATGCTAGTGCACTAGGAATAACTTAATAAGTAACTTACCAATATTTAGGAACTATAGGAAAATTTACTTTTTAACCTAGACTTATGTATAATTAGCGACTTGCCCGAACTAGGTTTATAAAAACCTGTGTTTCGGGTCATCACTTACAAGACTATCAATTTGGGTGCATGTGTACAGAAATAGAATAACAACTTACAAACTAATCTTACATTCATACTAAAACTTCCAATAGTTTTTCTGTGTCTGTGTAATCAAGATTTAGTAGATACTCTGATAACAATGTACTACATTTATAATAATTTACACTATATATATTTAGTATCTTGTTGACCTTGTTGTACAAAAATGGTCCTAAAAATACGTAAAATCTATGTGCAAATGCATGTCTTGTCTGTGGTTCAAAGCAAACCAAATCTTTCCTCCTCCTGGTTTGGGATACTGGGTCGAAAGGAAGCTCTGAGTGCTGATAAAGTATGGTTTGCAATATAAATAGTTGGCGCACTGTTAGTATTTTACATGCAGTATGTAAAATACCATGCAGTATGTAGGATAGGCCATAGGACTAGATTTGGCAGGAATTCTGATGGTTGCCAACAGGTTCGCCACTTTTAAAGGATTTAAATACTTTACAAGGGACCTTGAAAAAATCCGAAGTATTAATATACCAAAAACCTATTTTAAGTAAAGATAAACGGCCATAAACTAATTGCATTTAAGGCTTAGTGACAATCCTAATGGTGCAGCCTTATCGTGTTGTATCGGATAATACGGATTAATTAACTACTTAACGTAATCGCAACTATTAAAACAGTAGCTAGGTGATAGCATAGGTGATGATTTTTCCTTTATACAGGGTGTAAGCGGAACGCTCCCAAACGTCGCAAACAGGTGATGGTAAAAAACGTGTATTATTTTTAAAAAAATAAAGAATTCAATGTTTATTTTAAGTAATAATAGTTGTAATCTAATGCTGAATGTTAATATAGCATGAATAATACAAACACAAAAACGATTAAAATTATAAAAACATAAACAATTTGTGGCGTTTTTCGGGAGCGTTCCGCTTACACCCTGTATGTAGTGAAGTATGGACTTAATATTGGAAGTAAGATCTGTACCATCTCGAGTATAATGGAGGTAGTATCTAATGTGAATCTCGGCTTACGGGAGTTACAGCAGTTTCTGGAGGCTGTGGCGGGCTCGTCCTAACAAAAAAAGTATACAGGAGAGTGACTCAGTCCAAATCCAAGTCGAGAAAATGTGGTGGTGGTGGTATTTTCAATGACACCGTATCTAGTTGCTAGGCAAGACCCCCAGGTATTTAAATATTCCGGAGCTGCGGACAACGTAAAAGGTTACCGGGGCTCCGGCTCAAAGCAGGAGAAGGAACGGGGTGGTTTTTAGGCAGTAAGAGTCTGACACTCCCTCCCGCCTCATCAAAAAAAAAAAAATAGCATTCAATATCTCTTCAAGTCAATTCGCCATCCCACATAATTATTGCAATTTTATCCAATCCAACTATTATTTTTATTTTTACCTGAAAATTGAGTGCCTATCATAAATTGAATTTATAGATGCAGCCACGATACCAGCAAAAGATTTTCAACCTTAATAAAGAATTTAGACGGTCTGAGGAAGCTTGCCAGTATCTGTATGATTAAAGATAGACAAAAAAGTGTAGACAATCATTAAATTAGCATAATAAACAAATGCTTGGGTGGGTTAACGCCGGCACCATAGCATAGACCATGGATCAGCGATGAATAAGTAATTAGACGATCAGTCACGCACGCACGAGTTGAAACGCTTCAATAAACACCCAGCCATTTCTCAGTGATGGCGGTATCGACAAAGAACTTCGGTCTTTTAGGGAGATTTTATAATTTCCTGCGGTTAATTTGGGGTCCCTTAGCTCCTTATGGGCTTTTTTGGAGATATATTTTGTATCAAAGTTTGAATTTTCCAAAAAGGATTTCTGTCTGTATTGCTGAGACCCTTTATTTTGGCGTGTTGTCACTCTCATGATCAATTGCTGTTAATCAGTTTTAAAACTATAGGGCCAAAATTAATAGTCATAGATACAGATCCCAAACTAGATACCTCACAATAAAATAAAGAAAAGAAAGTTGATATACCATCGAACAATTTACTGTCTCCATCCACAATACCATTTGCAAGTTGTGATAGCAATTCTCTTTTATGTGAATTGAGATAGGTGTAGTTTCTATCTTCTAAGAAATCTCTAGAGAGCGTGATATTCTCTCCAGTATTGTCTACCTTCCGAGGCTAACGGTGTTCAGTGTCGCGGAAACTCACACCTAGATTACGCAGAAAGTTCAAAGTGCGGTAAAAGGTACAGTTCAGTAGGAGGCTCAGTCATTGCGTCATTGAGAAACCTGATCCATATTCGGTGGTTATTAACCTGCGCAGATTTTAAGCCAAATGTTCAATAATTGTGTCCGGTATGTGCCAGGAAATAAAAGTATTCTCATCTTCACTTTGACATTTACTCCATGTTGATTATACCTTACATAAGTTTCTGAAGACTCGAGGAAATCATTACAGTTGATTGCTCGTTTACTTTTATTGACATGCGTTTGCGCATCTTCCGGCAAGTAATTTTAGTTATAGGACTTTCTAATATAAAATGGTGGAGCTGTATTGTTTCCTATCTTCGTTTACAATCACAGTAATAACGTTGAAGTTATTTATAACACGTATGCTCTTGTAATTAGTGGACGATGAAGGCTCACACATACTTATATCAAGTGCATTTACATTCATGTGTCTCTTCTAATTCAGGCAAGTAACGTGACAACTTGTTTAGGTGAAGGCAATTACACTCGAATAGAACAATGAATTGTCATATCTGGTCTGAAATCTATGTTCAGATCAGAGGCTCAAAGGCGCACGCGTCACGTGGGCGGCCATATTGGCAACATGGCTACCGGGCCAGGGTCGCCAATCATAATTACACACGACAGCGGTATCCGATGACAACCAGTTGCACAATGACAATGAGTCGTTAATTCAATTGTTGGTGCGTTTCAATTGCAGAAATGTTTAGTGTGGAGGATTCTGGAGCATGGATGTGGAGCAACAACCTGCGGTAACCTGCGCACGATTCGATGCAGACTGTAGCAGAGAGCAGAGGTCAGTGAGCACCGGATTAGATTGTTGCATTCAAAGGACTGATCGGTCAACGACCTATTGATCTCACCAAAGGGATATGACCTTTTTGGGACGTATTTTTCCTTATTGGGCTTTTCTCTGAATGTGCTTTATATTTATGTAAATTTCGTACCCAAAAAGATTTTTGGATCGCCAGGGTGTTTGCTAAAACCTTTCTTTTATTTATTTTTGGAAATCATGACTCAACTTGGTGTAAAAATGGTGAAACGATCAAAATAAAAGCAAAAATACTATCGATGAGCAACTCATTAACGGAGTGGTTGTAATCGTCGACGCGGAACGTCACAGGTTCGTTTCCCGCACACAAAACGCAGGAAACCGCGGCGGAAGTGAGGTGTGGTGCGCATGAGGGGTTATTGTCTGTCCTAATGGGTCAAAATATGACTTGGCTCTAGATAAACGACCCCTACGTTACAAGACTTACAAGTTTTGAATGCAATAAAACTAGAGAAAGTTGAGGAATAAAACAAGATTGTTACTTTTGCTTTTGTATGACCAATTTGGTTAAGTAAACTGATATGATAGTAAGTGGAAAAGAAACTTGGAGTTAGTGGTTTGGACTATTAAGAAAGTAAGAATACATTACATCACCGGTTATTGTACTTGGTACTGACAAGAGTAGATTTTCTCTAACCCTTTCAGAAAATACGGGTGCGGCACGTTATAATAACAATGTTAAACGCTTCGTGACGTTTTCTGTTTCGAATCTACACAAATGGTAATAAGTTTCCTCAACATTTGTCCAGTGCACCAGTATTTGTAAACAAATGGCGATGCTTTGTATCTTAAATGAAAACTGTGAAAATTCTCAGCTCACGTATTACAAAATAATATGCATGGAAATGTACCGTGAGTAGCGTTGCCGTCACAATATATGCAGGCTGATGCAGATTTGTGGACGGGTTAGACTGACTTTATAATCAGAAGCAAATGTCTGAACTAAAGATGAGAAAGCTGATCCAATATACATAGAAATACAAGTAAATTAGATAAACTGAGTGTTTTACATGACAAAAATAAAAATGTATCTATAAGTGTTATCATTCACTTTCGTATCTAAATATAGTATCATACTAATAAATGTGAAAGTTTGTTTGTTTGTCCTTCAATCACGCTGAAACCATTGAACGGAATTTGACTTATGAGCGGGTATGGGCTGACTTGGGTGATAGGATACTTTTATCCCACGGGAACGCCAACGAAGCCGCTGGCAGAAGGTAACTAGTATTATTATAAAGTATAACAATAAAAGCAAAATGATTCTCTCTTCTTTTACTGTTTCATATATTTATGCGTTTGTATTTAAAGCTTCCCATAAATGTTCAATGTTCATATATCGTGTTATCAGCATAGTATTGTATGTCGCGATTCCCACGTATGTGCGTTTTACAGTCAGTTCCCTCGCCCTATGACATTGTCTTACGATCGTGTACAGTCACATCGTAAATAAAAACTTAGTTACTGAAGAACTGTTGATTAAAACTGATGATTTGATGCAACAGTATCTCTGTCTTACATAAAAGGCAAAATATGGTCCGCGAAATAATAAAAAAAAACACAAAACAACACCTCATAAAAATACCACTGTTAAACATTAAATAAAATTCAGCTTTATGAGAACAAACCTCACGATTCTGGAGAAGATCTTAACTTTACTTACAAAACAAAAAGTTATAGAAATAGCGGTTCCTAGAATAACAAAAATATTACAAAATATTCCTTGGTGAAGAAAAGGTTGGAAACCCCTGGTTGACCCGGACAAATATAACTGAAATCTCTATACCTAAATGATTTAATGCACTCACTTAAATAAAATGTATGACAAAAACGAGATACAAAACCTGTCAAACCTTTTTCAAAGATCAAGGACTTATCAAAGTAAGTGCCTCCATTAAATACATTTAGTGACGAATCCGAAATGACTACTTTGCGCCATGTAATTACGTGCACCGTATAATTACAGCATTATCGTGTTACATTCAATAAAATAACTTAACACGTTGTTACATGTGATGGTAATGAACTATAATTAACTAACTGTAACAACAAAAAAAAAACTAACTGCACACCAAGTTCAAGTTAATGTAACTATAGTTATATGTTTTGTGTGATCGACCTCGTTTTTAATAAGGTTTATGAATGAATACAAAGTTAATATTATTATGAGAACGGACACTAAAAATAAACGTGTATGTATAATGTATATAGAGTGCATTAATAGTCCCTCATTGGCTAAGAATGTATGTAGGGAACTTAAGAAGGAAAATGGACCCGGAGCTGCGGACTACATAGCGGGTTTACCGGGGTTCTGGCTCGAAGAGCAGGAGTAGGAACGGGGTTATTTTTAGTCAGTAAGAGTCTGACCCTCAAGAAGATATCATAAATAATGGAATGATACATTTTAAACCATTATTTTAAGCTTCTTACCCGACAGTACCTACATAGTAACATGGTCGGCATATAACAATAACAATCTTGGGAAAATATGACTTTTATGCCTTCATGACAATTGGAGACCTTTGCATTTTACTCGATAAGCATCGTAAACGGTAATTACCAGTTATAATTACACAGATTGCCAAATTGTCAGCGCTATATGTAATTACGAACATATTTACTACAACAGCTGACGCACTGGGTAATTGTGCCTTTGTAATTACAATTTTTTATGAATCTGTATTATAAAAAATATAATATAACTTAAAAAAAAATACTTTTAATGGGAATCTCCGACAGGAGACCTGACCAGACTTAACAATTAATTATTATATCTGATTTGTTTGAAAACAATGTAGGTGGTTACCGTGTGACTGATATTTCATATTCGTCGGTATTATTTCAGTTAAAAATACTAGCAGTGAATAAATTTAACATAAGTAGCTTTCTTAAAATTTTCACTTTTTTGAGAAAACGATGAAAAAAAAGTGAAACAAAAGACGGTCTACTTCGCCAGCGTTCCGTGTGAGGAGATTTATGTTTATAATGCTCGTAGCTCGGTGCTTAATAAAATTAAAACAATAAAGCATGACTTTATGCAAGCACGAGACTATTTCCAAGTTACCATGCAGAAAAATATTGCCAGAAAACTTAAAATCTGTCTGAAATAGCCAATCTGCCTCGAGCAAGCGTGGTGATGATCAAATGCTCACTGCACATCCGTATAAGAAGAGATTTTTTCGTAGCAGCGTAACAAGTAATAAGGCTATATTTTTTATAATATCTATGGTTTATGGTTTCATACTTACTGGCATGGTCGTCGTGCAACAGATTGTGGTATCTGTGCTGCTTCTCCGGTGCGTCGAGCCTCATCATCACGCCGTTGTCACCACGACATAGTCATTATGCTGGAACAAACAGATTTGAGATTAGATTATGATTTTAAAAAGAAAAGATGACAAGTTAATTACAGGAGAGCCATGCTTCGGCACGAATGGGCCGGCTCGACCGGAGTGATACCACTGCCCCACAGAAAACCGATGTGAAATAACGTTTGCGTTGTGTCAGTGAGGTTACCGGAGGCCCAATTACCCTAAAATTAAAATTCCTAACCCCTAAAAGGCTGGCACGGCACTTGTAACGCCTCTGGTGTTACAGGTGTCCATGGGCGGATGCGATAGCTTACCATCAGGTGATCCGTCTGTTCGTTTATTACACCATAAAAAATATGTAAATACGGACGTTACATACAGACTTCATTAGTCTAAAGTACACTAGCGAACACAAAAACGGATGGTGGCTTGGCCCCTATTTAAAATGTGTTTTGGTATGGTTATGCCTAAGCTTAACAGGGTCCACTATGGAGGGTGATATTTCTTTTGTAGTTTCGTTTTCCAAGACTTTTATGTCAAGTTTCCAAAGGTCATCTGCTGATTGCATAACCAATGATTAAACGTCACAAGCGAGTTTGTTTATGTTAAACATTAATTACGTTACACCTCACACATTATTTAGGTTAAGTAGGACACGAAACAGTGTCAATAATTCACAAACGCCATACTCTTTGCATGTCAAGGCTAAACAAATAACTTCCATAAAAATGCCAATGTAATACTTATGATAGGCGTAAAAACTGCGAAGAGTTTGTCAACAGCTTGTCTGAAGAGCCACTTTACGCTTGTATGTAAATAGAATACAAGAACTAGGTATTAAGCTACTTCAATCTGTCACCAAATTTTCAACGTTATAATTTCGGGATAAGATCGAAAGTCCACTGAAGAAATGAGAGATTTTAGGGTAGTTTACCATGCTGTTGTCTACATAACAATAAAGTTCACTAATTCAATTAGCCACCACACCCACCGTGATAAGGATTTGTAAATAATTTCGCAAGTGAGATAAGTATAAGAGTGGGTTGCAAAAAAAATAAAATAACGCCGGTTGCTTAACACCAGGTTTGTTGACCTGCCTGTAATTGGGCAATTCAATTGATGTGATTGTGCTTTTATTGTTTGCTTTTTTTAGTAATATAATGACCCTGGGATTTATGAGTTTGGATAACTATTACTCATTTCTCCTTATACGCTTGTGCTATGCGAAGCTTCTGTCTGATGGCAAATATCTACAAAAAGGTGTTCCCACCTAATCATTTATTTAGTGGAAGTACACTTTCGCACATTACAAATTAGTTACTGCCAATATTATTTATGGTAACTCGTTTCTTGGGCACTGTGACACGATAATCACACCAGTTTTTTACCGGAAATGTTAATTAACACGCTCATTTGTAACATTTAAAGTAACTACCTATTAATTTCCCAAGTCAAAACTTAATAACATACAGACAGTTAAATTAAAAAGTGAATCTATAAACACAAGACGACATGGCAACAAAAACTCGTGATGAAAAGCCGACAGACACAAAACCATTTCAAATGAGTTTCAGTAATGAATCGTCTGCATGTTCGCGTTTAACACTAGAACTCTTTAGTCTAATGAGACCTAGATTCATCATAATACGTCTACCAAAGCGAAAACGTGAGCAAATTAGCTGAATGTACTGAACATTTGTATCTAGACCGTGTTCTAGCCTTTTCGCGTGAGACTTTTCATTATTTTAATAGCTAATCGTACAAAATATTTCGTTAGCTAAGTATGCAAGTAGCACAGCTTGTAATAATAAATATCCATCATTAATTTACAAACTATGACGATTAAGATCAAATCTGACAGAAAACTGTTTGTCTTAGCTGTGAATAATTAAATTAAATTATTAAATAAAAAATGTCCGACCCGAATCGATTGAGCTTTCGTTTGCTACTTTCAGAAATCGCTGCCAGCCTAGTTTTCGTAATTAACTTGGTTGAAACAATAACGATTTGATAGGTGCAATCTAAAAATATCATTTTTGCGGTAGACAGTATTACTGTTCGTAATTGGAGCATTGTGCTAAGTATTCTGAGATGAAATACATAGATCTCATTGCCTATACTTTAATGTAAGTTGTTTTGTGAAAATAACATGTTATACGTTTCTAACAACTGTTTTCTAGACTGAAGTTTCAAAGCGAATAGCTATTTAGAATCTTTCGTCACAGGACCATGCGTTATGCAATAGTAATTTGGATGATGCCGGACGAATTAAAATTGCCAGATTCTAGATCCTCAATTATAGGTGACCTTGGCAATGACAAACTAAGCAATCCAGGTGTAATTGGCCAAATTTGCCAGTCGCAGTATATTCTTGTTGCAGTAATTGGAAGATAAGATCTGGAAGTGAACATCCGAAAGCACTTAGGTTGTGTTTGATTTATGAGCAATATCACGGCAATTTTAAAAGGTGATTATAATTTCGTAATTTAAATATCTCATCACAACAGGTTTTCTTCGAAGTCTAGGCAGAAGCAGGCTTTTAGTCCCTCCCTAAGCCTAATGTACCAAAATACCATTTTATGAATTGTGTGTTTTCACGGGACACACGTTTAGTATACTGGAGGAAGCTTTTAAATGTCGCCTAGATTTTGAAGATTACACATTCAGGGAGTGCGGGATTCTAAGTTCATCATTATCAACACTTGTTTATGAAAGGCACCGGGTTCTCTAACTTCGGTACCAATAATAATTTCGATTAAACTGCAAGTGATAACGAGGTTTATTGACATCATGAATTAACCGATAACGTTCATCAGGAAGGAAATAATACGTGAGTAGTACTAACTTAAAATTACTTTATAAATACTTTCTGTATTTCCTTGACTTTCTACTCTTTATCGCGACTTTAAAACACAAGATAATGTATTTAAGTAGTATTATTTAAAGAAATAAGTAAGTATTGTTGTTTTTACACGAATTAAATTAGCGTCTAATGAAATTTAGGTGCCTGTACAAATTTGGTGGGTAACAAAAAGCATGGCGCCAGCATTGTTTGGTTTTTTCTAACTCTTGGCTCAATGCACTGCGCCAACGCACGCCTACTGCCATACCTGCGGGCGCGCAGGTAATAGGGCTGCCACAAAAAGGATGTTACTTCGATTAATGTTTTTACGATAATTACCTACCTATTTGTCTATTAATACCATACAATCTGTTATAGGTAGTAAAATATATTTACAATATAAATTATAGAAAATACTACAGACATTAGGAATCAGAAATATTCCATCGTAAACTCCGTATTTTTATGACTCAAAATACAGACAATATTTATGTGTACGATCACATACATACATACAATTAAATTAATCAAATAACGGTATGGCACAATTCTTTATTTATTTTTACAAAATAACGGACCACATACACAGCTTTGACAGAATCAAATTGCATTTCTAAAACTTAATCCTTTTATTAATGTGAAACAAGAATGCCATTAGCATAAACAACATGCATATTCTTTGCAATATTTCATGGCAGTCTGTTTATTTAATATAAGTAAATATTTAAAATAATATTGTATGACATAATTCGCACAAGAAATCGTATTTGTTGATAACACAGCGTGTCCAATGTCAATGTTTTGATAAGCAACCATTTTGCATTACTTGCTGATAAACAGCCGTCCTTGCTTGCGATGTAAATCAGTAAGAATGACATGGAAAACATTAGGAAATAAATAAATAAAGTTTGTTTCTAGTAATATTATTGTAGTACTACTGGTTACACACGAAACATTCCGTTTTGTGTTTCCTAGTGTGAACCACTAAGGACCAGAATTCCTTGCATTGTTGCACTTTATTTGCAAAAAGGTACAACCTGTGTGTCTTCAAATCAAGAGTGAATAGGTTGCTTATAAATAATAGGTAAGCGTGCTCCATCGTCGGCCACATCGCCGAAATGATGTACATAACATAAACAAGGAATTACCTAGTTATTAGAATTTTATTATGATAATAAATATACCTAATCGTTATCTAGTTAAAAAGGTGCCTCCTTACTTCCTAGGGATTTATCTACACGTCGTAAATAAGTTTAGAATGATTAATAGAGCAAACTGTGGAATTTGTAAAGATAACATAGGCTATACCTACTGCTCTATACTTATAATACATAGTTAGATATAAAATATTATCCGAAGCGATAAACATACAAAATAAACATAAATGTACCGTATCTGTAATTAATATTATAGTATCACAATATCTCACATCACACAAAGTGCCTAATTATGTATTTTTCTAGAGCATGATTCATGTTATCAGTCATTATCACAGGTTAATCACATTTGGCTTTATTAACAGTGACTGTAATAAACAAAATATGCCGCAAATGTTATTTGGATATTAAAAACCATTTATGTTATAATGACCGTTACTTTCAAGTTGTCAGTAATTGATATTTAGATTTGTAGTAAAAATCTAGGTAACTATTTTACCTTCAAATACGTAGTTTCACCTAAGAAAAGGAGAATTTTAATTTATTATCTAAACACAGGGAGTTGATTGCGGTGAAGACACCCTTAAATCTCCCATCCTATAGGTTAAACATTCAACAATTGTAAGCATTAATTAATATTACCTAAGTAACACAGGTGCCATCCCTAATCCTCGTCACCTCAACTCAGGCGTACGCATTCGGAGGCGTTTGTGACGCAACTACACCTAATATTGTGTCCCTAGCTCCTTGTACATTCTACATTGGGAACTTTATACACCACACAGGAACACACAGAGGGCAATGACACTGTTGTAAATATTTTACTAAGAAAAGCCAGGACGGTAGTTAGAAAAGATAATGTTTGAAGGTAGTTATGGGATGACTTGAAAGACAGATTGTATCGTAAAATTTTCCATCTAATATAATAGAATGACATCAGCTAGTTAGAAATAATTGCATTAGGTACATATAAATCTCTGAAATAACATTCTACGTACATATATGGTACATACACGTTTCTAGATATATTGTCTAAGTAATTAAAGAGGTTTTTTATACATACATATACCTACTTGTCTAATGTTTACCTAGACTTTGAATCTGTGTAAACACTCAGAAGGAAATCTATGCAGACTTTACCTGCCAGATAAATATATCAATCAGGATATTCTAAAGGCCATATATTATCAACAGGATCTTAATTTGATAACGATATTGAAATTACGTAGCCATGTATCAGCAATATTATTGTGCGATAACAGACTTCGAATTACCTACTATAACATTAATGAAGAAAAGTGAAGAACGTTAAATCGTCAGACTCCTTTAAATTGTAAAATTACCTAATAGTTATCGGATGTAAAGCAGAAGTTTTCGGAAGAGCCCAGGTGTCTATCACCTGGAACACCAGACGCGTTACAAATGCGTTGTCGTCCTTTTGGGGGTTAGGAATTTGAGGATTTATGCTAGCTAAACCTACAGGATTCTCTTAGTAATCTTTGAGAAGTGTGAACCTGTACCATTGGCTTATTTAGCCATGAGGCACAAGGACGACGATGATGATTAACTCACCTCATGCAAAGTCCAAACAAATTGCCCAACATCCTATTTTGTAGTAGACACGTGTTCGAGCTTATCTACCGCCAACATATTTCCCTGATAACCCCAGGAAGGAGATAACATCAGTTTGTAATTGCCCTGCATTTTGTAATACCTTAAGCGCCGTGGGTTGTTCTACAGACATTTTATCGCTGTACAACTGTACATGCTAATTGCCGTTTCAATCCCACACATTCATTTCAATTTGGTTTTTTCAACTGCCGGTCAAGGGCTAAAGAAGTTTATGTGCTTTATGTACTCGACTAGACAGATGTATTAAGTAGGGAAGTAATTTTACATAATATCTAAACAAAATAAATTAAAATGTTGGTAGTTATATTTGTTTACATAGACATCAAAAAAGAAAAGAAGTATTAAAGAATCAACAAAAATGGGCGGCATATAGCCCAAAACAGAACTCGTGGTGCGAGGATCTGCTGGAGTGGAGACCGTGGGAAGATAAACGACCTGTTGGCAGACCGCAGATGAGATGGAAAAATGACATCGGAGTGGTGGCAGGGCAAAATTGGATGCTAACAGCCCAAAATAGGACGAAATGGAAAGAAACGAAGAAGGCCTACACCAAATTGGTTGAAAAAGGCTTAAGATGATAAGGTGAAAGAATCAACAACCATTTTCCCTAAAAATTAAAAGTTAGGTAACTTATACGAGTTTAACTGGGTTCCGATAACACAGCTATCCTGATTTGGAATTCTCTGATTCGGTTTTGATTCTTTGATATCCTCCCGACGAAGGTTTCAAAGTGACCATTGGAAAGCTAAGCTTGCATCAGCCGGTACTATAAGTAACACGAGCAATGCCATTTAAAATGCTTACAAATCGCTCGTAAGCCATCTGTCTCGGCTATCAGATGGATCCAATTGGCTACAATTAATCAATCAAGAGATCTCCATTCACAACCTGCTGTGTGAATGGTGGTTACATCTACCAGTGGCACAGTTTCACTGCTATGTGAAACGTTCAGCTAATGGGGCATTAGAGGCAGCGACAGCGGAGACGGATTTAGAAAATGATATTTTGATATGTTGTCTGTGTGTCTTCTTTTCGAATGATCAAAAGTGCGAGTGCTGACCGATGATTTAAGTATTTTTTCAATGTCCAAAATTTTGAGGAATAAACTTGTACGTAGGCTGAATCTGTGCCTGAGGACATGGCAGGAAAAGTTCCCTATACCTTCTTTGTCTCAAGTTTCGGGGAATAAAATTCGCATTGTTGTTTCCAATCACTTATCCGCCGCCTTCCCTAAAGATCTGAAGATATACTACAGACTAATTGTAAAATAACCAGTAGTTTAAGTGTGACCCAATAAAGGAAACAGTTACGGTACCGTTTAACAATCGTATGTTTTGTCGCAACTACATGATGTAACATACAAACAATAGTAAAACACTTTACAAATGACACTCGCCTTTGTATAACACTGTTACAATGTAGACAATTGAGCTATTACACTTAAAAATTAAGCAATTTTGTAAAAGGTACTTTAAACGGTGTTAGAACAGTTCATGGGTCTCGCTATTTTCCTGGCCCTACCGAAAATATAGTCGCTCATTGTATGCAGATGTGACAGATGGCGAAAGTAGATCCCCTCGGCGTGCCGGCGCGGGAATCGAACCGGCAAGCCTTTCATTTCGGTGCACTGTGTGGTAACTAACGACCTTACTTGCATACGAAAATGGTTTACATAAAGACTGCGACGGTTTGCGAATTTTGATCGCATTTTTGCAAGTATAGTTACATGCATGTTATGTGTTGTACTTACGTAAGAGTATGTCGAAGGAACTGCGTACGAGTGGGAGTTTGGTGACAACATTTTTACAAAAGGTCAAGCACCCATAGTCTGTTTACATTCAAGAGTAGTTATATCATAATATTGTTTTTATACTCCAAACCCATGACTCGTGTTTGAAGGGCTAAACATTATTCTAAGCACTGACTTTGTAGTAATTTTTCAATTACTTAACTTTAAAGACAACACAAGAATTTAAATTACCAATTCTATCACGAAACGGATTATCTTTAAGTCGTGATTAAAAAAAAGAATTGACTTAAAATTCCTAAGCTTACATAACAATAACTTAAAGTTCTATGGGTCAGTACAAAGTAAGCGATTGTCGTTACATTTCTAACCGCTTCGGCCACAAACAAAGCAATCAATCTTTATATAATTTAGCAAGAGATGTCGAAAGTGAGTTGACACACGATATAGCCGTAATGTTTATGTAACAGTAATTACATACTGTCACAACTTGCTACATATGTTGCTGTGGACACCTTACATTTTCTTTGGGAGACAGTACCTTTTAAGACCTAAAAGAACTGCACGTGGCTGGTACACGTCTCTACAGAGACCTAAAGCTAAAGGACTACCAGTAAATCTTAACTTTGTCTTTGTCAAAAGTACTGTCTTATCTACCTAATAATCCTAAGAATAATGTTTTTGGATTATTGGCAGAAAGTTCTTTTATGAGGGGTTCTCTTCATAAAAGGGAATAATTTTAGATTAACGAAATATTTTTAAATGGGTGTTTATACACATTTGAAAACCTTTCGATTTCAAGTGCAGATTAGTGTAGGAACTTGGAGTTCTCGATCTCCAATTAGACAATACGTCTCGAATCGACAAATAGATACCTATTTCTATTGCAAAATCAATTCTTAAAGCAGTTATCTTGCTTTGACTTAAGAAATAAATTGGGAAACAATATCCTTTTAAGAAACCTTCAATTTGGATTGCTAATATCCGTAGATTGTGTTTCAGCGTTCTACTGTTATATTTTAAGCTTTTTAGGATATTTACATTGGAACACAGCGTTGCTATGGCGTCAGTTTCCTTCCTTGATTCCATTTTAGCTTTGTTAATGGTTTCTCGTATCAATTGTTGCGAAGTTTGACCTCCTTGGTCTGCCAAAATACTGGACTATTAAACCTACACACCGCCCATTTGGACCTTTATTAAACTCCGTGCCATAACTAGGTATGTGAGGATTGTGAGATTTACATAGTCATTAAATAGTAATATAGGTACCTAGTATGTTTTATTAAGAACAATAAATGTGGCCTATACTAGATTATCCGTTTTGCTTTTATAGCTGCATTAAGTAAGCTCGGTACAAGGATATCGTATTCGTGATTTGTAAAAGACAGATGTCAGTTGTTCAAGGTGAATTACACATTCTTTGGAATCTGAATAACAATCCGTTCTCGAAGTTGGGTTGAGGCAAAAATCTATTAGATAGGACGCCTTTAGTACCTACGGATGTGTCGTAACAGGCATTGCACCTTAGGGGATCCGGAGCAGGTCTAATTAGAAGACTCGGTGCCTTATCGTGTATTATCTGTAAAGTGGCTACAGGGCTGATTTTAGTGAGGTAAAAATCTTACATTCCCTAGTCTTTCTGGTCAATGAGCTAGGCGCGTTTTGGAGGTTTCTCCGTCAACAAAAAAGGGACACCTTTAGTAAATCTATTGACAAAATAATGAATAAAGGAAATCTATTGACAAAAAGTAAGTCAAATCTCGGTTGTGGACGTTGTAGTCAATATGTACGTACAGACAGGGTTAATTTCATCAATTAACACATTGCACCTAAACATTCGCATGTGAATGTAACCTCCTTTGACCGACTGACCCACAGTTTCATTAGTCTGCTAGTCTAGCGTCCAGCGCATCGACATTTAGCCAATTTAAATTGCAAATCATTTAGAAATAAAAATATCAAGTGATAAGCAGTGCGTAAAATACATCGCGGTAACTAACTATACGATAGTAGTTAATTCTTTCACGTGCCTGTAATTTATACTTTCAGTGGGTAATATTTTTAGTTTAGAAAGGAAGTTATTCGAATCGAAAGAATTTATTAGGTGTTAAATGGGTACTCTTGTAAGTTAAACACTAACATAGGTAAAGTTATGTTTTTTGTCGATCCTTTACATTCTACAGAACTTCTTCCTATATAGAAATTAGAGCAGGCTCATATTAACATGACTGAATGTAAAGTTACTCCTACCTAGGTAAGGATCAGGTAGATATGACACAAGACGTAAAGTTCAAGCTATTGAAAGTTTTCACGAAAACCTGATTTGGCTAGAACCGTGATCTATTTTAAAACTTAGGCTTAACGTATATACCTATTTATTATATGCACGTTTTAAATGCCGATTAAACTATAACCGGTTTTTTCACCGCCAAACGCAGTCAGATGCACTAAGCCGACCTTGTGAGTGAACGGCTCTTACTTAACTCAACTTTATCAACGTTATCATCTGTGAGTTTTAAACAATTCTGTATTGAAACGAAAGTAAATCAACTGTTACAAGATTATAAGTTTGGCAACGTTTTGTTAATCTCACAACTACGTTTACAAAATATAAGACACAAGAAATAGTTAGTTATAAGAAGATGTATACTTTTGGTGTCTTATATTTTGTACCGAGTAGTTACAATATCAAAGGGATTTTAAATAAAATCACTTTTCGCCAGTATTACTTAAATCCTGTGAAATTGGCCAGGGTTTGGAGCCATACATTCTTATCTACATACATGTATGGTTTAAATTCAGACTTCATACTAGTATTAACAATCTAAGACAGAATCTAACAAAGTGAGAGATCCATGCTACGGCAGGAATGGGCCGGCTCGACCGGAGTTATACCACGGCCTCACAGAAAACCGATGTGAAACAACGCTTACGTTGTGTGAGTGAGATTACTGGAGACCCAATTACCCCCTTCCCCAATCTTCGATTCCCCACAACCCTTAAATTCCTAACCCCCAACCATACCATCAGGAGATCCATATGCTCGTTTATTGATTCATAATATAAAAAATAGAAAGAACTAACTATTCTGATATTGGTAAATACAGGTATTTATAGATAGGTGTATGTGCACCTATGTCTAGATTTATCTACTACGAGCTTGAAACACTATTTATCTCTGTACACTTCAGACCAATACGCATTGACCTTCAGCCACAAGTTGTTGTGTTGACATAAACAGCGCTGAAACAAGTTTTTGATCGACTCAGGAAATGACATCCAGACACAGACAGTTCGGGCTCCGTTAACAAGGCAATGTCATTGTGTACTTGAGATATTAAATTCAAAAGATCATTTGGTTTCGCAAAAAGTAACTATCGGTGACTAATAGTTACTGGCGATTAAAATTTAACTGTAGTTTTAAATTAGTTTTGGTCGTTTGACTCGAAACTGGATGCTAAATGGTAATTAATTACAAAGATGTTTTTGTGTTTATTTACAATGGTTAAATAGAAAAGCTATTGTTGTTTTTACTTAAATTAGCCTCATTGACTAGTTCACAACCAATGAGACTGTTTACTAAAGATCGGCGTTTAATAACGAACTTTTTTAAACACACTGTTAGTCAGCGTCATCTTTCAAATTGAACATCAAACTATTTAAATAACCCAAAACGTAGTTTTAAAAACTCATAAAAATGTCTGTCTGGCAAGCTTAAAGTCAATATTCAAGTTGCTAAGTCAAGAACTAACATAATTTTCTATTTGTATTTCTTTGGATAAGGACAAAGTAGATACTATCTACCTACTGGCAGGAATATTACGCTACTGAGGACTTATCTCTTAATGTAGTAGTGCTGTACATAACTGCAACTACAACTGCAATAGTTATCCTCGTTATTGTACAGTTATCCCTCATCACTTTATCAGACAACTATCCAATAAATAATCAATAAGAATATTCCTTGCGAAGACGAGAGCACCAAACAAGGTGTCGATGTGATATCTGCCTACGCCCCTTGCTAGATGCAGCTTGACATTACCCATTTAGCCTACCTGTCGAACAGGCAGTCCTTAAAAGACTACCTGTCAAGCATTTTATGAAGTTTTTTGTGAAGATTATTAACAAAAGAATTTTAAATAGATTGGAATGTATTAGGAGTGGCTTTCGAATTAGGAAAGGTTAGATTTTAAACGTAAACATTGAATTTTAAAAACGTAGGTAGGAAATCTGAAGATGACTAGGTGTTTATTGGACTTTAATGAAAAAATAATAATAACTAATGAATAAATTTAAATTTCGCAACGATTTACTAATAGTTAAATAACTTACTGCGTACTTACTTAACTATTTAATAACTTTATGCCATGTAAGTGTCTGATGACTAGCGGTAAACTACGCAAACTACTGTCGCAGTCAAATCAGTCAAGGCAAAAAGGTTAAGTACATTAAGATAGATATTATAAAGGATAGACCAGTAACATTATGATAATTTCCTTAAAAGCTAAAACTAAGAAGCTAGACGATACCAGCCCTCCATCCATCACTTTACCGTCATGCAAGTCACTACCGTGTGCCCTCCCTGACCTTTGAGCAAGACAGGTTTTTGCAATGCGGCTATTTTTAGTCCGTGGATGTGGATATGTAAATTACCGCGTAACTATTATATGCCGACTAACTAAGAAAAAGATGGTTGTCTTTCGCTAATAGTTATAAACGATTTTTTTGTTTGACACTACAATTATAACCAATGTTGGTTTTAGTGGTAGGCTAGAAACAGGTTGTACATAATTGATATCAAAACTAATACTAGGCGCGGTTTCTCCATGAAGCATCATAAGTCATATATCATTAGTTAATTATGATATTTCCAATTAGATACCTAAATACCTAGTTAGTTTTTTTTACCGACATTTTTAGATAATTTCCAATTCTATATTTAGTTATATTAGGTACTTGAATCCTTGGCTATGATTTGCAGCGGTTGAATACTTATCGATACTTGCAGATAAGATCACTCGGGCTCAGATAACTATCGCAAAGTCGCACATTTGCGTCACTTCCTAGTTAAAAAAATACTCTTATCTACGAGATAAAAATTTAAATTAATTTATTTATAAATAAATTCGCGTGTACGAGAATATTCAAAGCTTTTCTACGTAATCTTATAAATATTAATGCGAAGGTTTACGAGTTGTGTGTAACTATACTTATTTTGTTACCTTACTCATTCACGCCAAACCGTTTGAAGGGACCGGGAAAAGGGGTAGATTATATTCTGGAATAATACACAGGCTACTTTTTATCCATTCATCCATCACATTCCCTTTTCAATTAACTATTATTTGTTCCATCACATACAGATAGGTAATCAAGATTTTTATTTCATTGTATGTATTTAACTAGTTATTTCTTAGTTCACTACAAGACGTCCACTGCTGCTAAACATATGCCTCGCTTACCCCACATGCTTTCAAGATTCATAGTAACTATTCTTCAATTCCTTGCAATCTGTGATCTTGGTATTCCAGTTATGCGTAATCTGCGAGTCCTTTCAATAATTTCAGGTTACGCTATGAACGTAAAGGAGAGCGGTCAGCAACCTCGGTCCTATTCGCACGTCTGCGCAAGCGCATACACTTACTAAGTTACAACTTACTAGCGTGTGAATTGTCGATAATGTGCTATCACTGAACTGTATTTGATCCTTTTCATAAAAGGAGTTTTAGGGTCTTAAAAATTGATATTTATTTTTATTGGCATTCTTTAAAACTGCCAAGCGCATTCCAGCATAATTAGTAACTATGTACAACACGGTAGAAATGAAGATTTTGACAAAAATATTCGACTAATCAGTCTACTCTGAGTAAGACTTAGCTTAACTTTACATAAGGAGATACCCTGTTTCACCTAATATACTTACCTAGATTGTTATCACTACAGTTGCCTAAAAACGTTATTGTTTAAACAAAAAAATTGCAACATAAGCAAATAATCCTAGTTATGGAAGTAACGGGGTCGAGCAACGTTCTTATCTCAATTTACTTAATTTTATAACTTTTTTATCTTATGGCACGGTGCGGGCACGGGCGGTGACCTCAACAAACAGGTATGGTTCAGCGATGCGACGGTACCGATCCAAGACGACTATAACATTCGAATCGAGATAATCAAGATTTCAAGTTAGTCGTAGGAAAATTTATTAATAGCCATAATTTACAAGAATATTTCGGTATTTTTCTAAAAAATATACAGAGGAAATAACTAAAAACTTTAAAAATTAATCGTCTATTACTATTACCGACATCGCGTTCGATACTTAAATAAACTTACGTCATTCAATTATTTAGTAATGAGCATAGCATAAGCAGTTTTTAATAAACGAGTTCCTAATTGGGACGAATAACATAACATGTCATAGGTAGGCTACACTTACTCGTAATTTTAAGAATCGAATCATGATCGATACATGACGATTTATCGGTAACTATCAGCAATAATAGTGACTCATTCGAGTACTTTCATGAGGGCCCATTAGTAGGCAACCTTCTATCTAGTTATTTAATTAGGTAAGAATATATAACGGTACCTATCTACCTGCCAAGGTACTCATACTTTTTATGATACCTACCTAGTTATTCTGTGTTTGTAAGATAATATCGGAAATCGGAAACTTTATTTGATCATCGGTTGTTGTATGCAGATGACAAGGTGTTACTTTGATTGATTGATGACTTACCTAGGTAGTTAGGTACTTAACTATCTAATATTCAATTGAGAAATAAAGGAATTGGTAGATTATATCTAGCTAGAAATCACCTTAATGCATCACCTTTACTATCCAGGTATGCGCACGCATCCAGTATTCTTCGAATTAGTTACAGGCACCTAATTTAAATAAAGTCTTTCAACACATTAAAAAATAACGGCTTAGAACTTAGGTAGGTTATCAAACTACCTACCTGCTTTGAATAAAACCTATAAGCTAGAATTGACCCATACCTACGTCCTAACACCGGCAGGAATTCGAAAAAAGGATGGTTAATGGTAAAACCGGATTTGCCTTTGCTTACTTCATAAGAGCATGTAAGGGCGGCCGTACTTTAAGTTTACCTTGGAACTTTCTAGCCTGACCCTCGATTGAAAAAGATCCTGCTACAAATAGTAAAATGAATAATGGAACCTGCTTGGTCCTAGAACTCATTGCATTTAAATATTTAGGTCGCCGATAGGTTTAGCGGTACCTAGATAGGTATACTAAGTTAGATAATTACAAAGTAGGTATGTAGTTAGATACCTATTACAATGATCCGTCGTCAAGGACTGACTGTTATTTTAAATAGGACGAAATAATATTTGAATGTAAAATTCAGTACAAAAATACGCTTGCGTTATTCTGAATGTAACTAACTATGTCGGCTAAGTTGTAGATGCTTTCTGATATCTGATACTGATAGGCTCTGCCTGCCTACCTATACACTGGAATGTCACTATGTAATTATTTATATACTTATCTATGTGGTTGGTTATCGCAATGTTTATTCTCCTAGTCAAAAGAATATTAATGCTAGAAAAATAAATTAGGTACCTTTACCTAGCGACAGGAAATCGAGTGACAACTTAACAAGGTCAAGGAATCGAATTTTAAATTCAAAAACTGTCATAGACAACGACTTATTTACATTTGTATGCGCCAGCACCCCTGGACCGATACAGCCTCTAAACTTTTAAAATCAACGGACTATTTTCGCTATGGTATCACAATCATGATGGTTTTACCGCTATTTCACCATGAAACATTAAACACCATAACAAAACGCTACTCACCGAATAACCCAATACTATCAGCAGAAAAATCCGACACGATTCAGTTCCGTTAATACAAAAGTTTTACCCGCGATTTTTGTTTTAAAACCACGATAAACCAGATAAATTCACACTTTTGATTGTCGAATCACTTGATTTGTCGCACTTGAACACAATTTTCACTATCACGAATTACGTTTTATGTATTTTTTATTCAAAAACATCGATACTTTTACGTAAAGAGTTTTGAACTGATAAGGCACGATACGCGTCTTTCCACGCCGGTGACACCCGAGCTACTAGCGCTCGAAACATGGCTGACTCGACGGCCGTCACTGGAACTAGTTTACCAGCGTTTCGTTCGTTCTTCGGATGACGCGGGCGGCAATTTTTGAGGTGTGTAATGTTGTGGTAAAAAATAAAATTAAATAAATAATCATTATGATAGAAGTTTAGAATTTATAATTTATTTCATGTAAAAGGATTACATCCTCATACAGTTTGATTAAATAAATATACATAATAAGCGGTACTTAATCATTTATTTATTTAAAGAACATCGAAGATAGTTTTATTATGCCAATGCCGACTACCTACCTGTAATTTAATTTTTTGGTGTTATCACTTTAACTTTAGTAATACTATCACTTTCCATTAACCAGAAGTGGTCTTCGCCAATAACATTTTCATTTTTCAGTGCAGTTAGAACATTATTCATTGATTCTATTTTCCTTCGACACCTTCTGACCATCTGTTGCAGTCGCTTTATTTTCATGTCCTTTGCCTTCACCAATTGTTTATATTTTTCAATTTGTATTTTGTACCTTTCCAGAGTAGTTGCCATTTTATTTGGATTGCTAATTTTTTTCTTGACTCTCGGTTTTTCTTTTTCTGTGCTGGTTGGTAGCTGTACCTAAAATGAAATGAACAAGTTGGTATAGGTTTTATTATTTAATATTTTTTAACGTGCTGAGAAACGTAAACTTCCTAGACACACTAGTATCTACTTATGCGCAGGTGCCATATGTGGAATAAAATATAAAATTAAAAATTGTTCCACAAATGGCACCCACGAAAAATACCTATGGATGCCATAAGTGGAACATCTCCGGTAACATTAGCTTGGGTGCCATTTAAACGGGTGCCCAATGTGGAATACCTCAGCATCAGCCCTACCAGGCCCCATCTGGGGCAGTATGGTAGCTTACCGTATCATAAACTACTCTCAACTTAAGAGTAGGTAGAGCATCCGGAAAAAGTTTTCTTTTTTTAGGACACAGTTGGAAACACTCCTCTGTAAAGTGCAGACTGCAAATTACCCCATTCTTCGTTGGAAACCAAGTTTCCTTGCGTCCGCAAGCGTGTATCCATTTCTCTTTCAGTATTGGGTCTTTCGGAAACCTGCAAAACAAAAACAATTTCTTTATATCGATAAGTATTAATCGATCTGATTGAGCTAGAAGTTAGTGATGTGCCAACTTGGAATAAACACAACTCGAGTTGGAAATTACGTTACTCGAGTTAAATGGACAGAATTAGCAGAATTGGTGAAAAGTGTGTGAACATTGTACAGTAGCTAAATACCGTAATGTGGACCTCTGTCTATCCTTTGGGGGATAAAAGGCGTGACGATACTTTTATTAAAAAAGACTCGAGTTGACTCGATTTAAGCCCAACTCGAGTTAACTGGAGTTAGTCAATCGAGTTGACCATCACCCTACAGTAGCTCAGTAGCTGTTACAACAGCGATGTGAGCGATGGCGAATTGACGACAAAAATAATTATGTCATAAGCTTGTAGTACATCGCGTAACCTAATTTTATTTTTTATATGTGTAGAAAGCTACTTAATTTGATTTTTGTTGTCTTTGTCGGGACTTCGAGCCCTGCTTAATAACAATAACTTACTGGTGATAAGTCACTCCACAAGTCTGATAATTAGACACATTGCTCCTGTTTTTACAAATAAGAACGCCACAACTAGGCATGTTACATTTAGATGAAGACACTCTTCGTCCGTAGTGTTCACTGTAGTTAAAAGTTTTATTTCAATTGCGTAATTTATAGAGATTTTAAAGATATTGTAGAACTAAATGGGTTATTTTATTTACGAGCAGACAATGCCTCGCTTGCGGCGCACATGTCAGACTGCGGCGATGTCATCTGTGGGAGTGAGACGCAAGCATATATTCCTGTCCTGTTTGGGCATATTGACGGCGACGCGACGCGACGTGGCAAGGGGGCGTGTCGGCGATCTCGCGGTAAGGAGCGTTTTGCTCAAGTTAAAGTAATATTGAAACAATAGCTGTCAGGCTGTCACCAAGATTTTTAGTATGTTGTCAACCGCCATCGTAAAAACAACGATTATGCCGTCTTGTTCAGTGATTTCGTGCAAAAATAGAAGCCAACCCCAAAATTTTATCAGTGCGTGGCGGGATGAGCTCCGGCGCGATCTCATGGCGGAATGGCAGCAACGACTATCGCACGAGGGCTGGGCTCGCTGTCATTGTCCCCTCTTTGAGGAGTGGCTAGAGAGGCGCCACGGCGTCCTCACCTACCGCCTGACACAGGTGCTTACCGGACACGGGAGTTTCGGTAGGTTCCTGTTTCTGATTGGGCGGGAGGAAACGCCCGGGTGTCATTACTGCGAAGACCGCCCGGAGGACACGGTGGAACATACGGTTGCGGTCTGCCATGCGTGGGCTGAGCACCGCCGTGTCCTCAGGGACAAATTTTTGGTTTTAACCACATAGTTCCCGATCTCGCGGAATCTCTTCAAATATGAGATGTAGAAGATATTCCAGGGAACTCTTCAAAAATCAACATAATGAGCTCCTTTTTTTTGAGGGGGAAATCATCCAATGACTTCTCCCGCCTTGGGCGAGGCGAGAGGGAGTGTCAAACTCTTACTGACTAAAAACCACCCCGTTCCTTCTCCTGCTTTTCGAGCCGGAGCCCTGGTAAACCCGCTAGGTAGTCCGCAGCTCCGGAAACATAATGAGCTCTGCGTTTGAATTTAATAGACGTATACTCACTTAGGGCATTGAAAAAATAGTTTAAAAACGGACTTAAACTAAAGAAATATTATAATCTTTCCGAACTTAAGATGAAAACTAACTTAAAACTAAAGAAAGCTACGAATTACGAATTTATAACAATTAAAAAAGAAATTATATTACAACCTATCTTCTATGCTATAATAACCAAGCTTAAACTAAATAATTTAAAAGAAACGACTTAAATCTAATCTATCTAATTAATTAAGAAATTAGACTTACAATTTTATTAAAAAACTAACTACAGTAACTACTAATAATCGATATCAAACTAAACCTACGTTAAATAATTTAACAAGAAAACCAGTAAAACCCAACAAATAAACTTATTAATTGACAAATACCACGAAACCAATTTATTTAGAATTTCAATGTACAGACAGCACTTTTCTACGATTTTATTATATGTATAGATATAGATTTTTGAAATAAAAACTATCCTTATATGTCCTTTCTAAGGTTCTAAACTATATCTGTACCAAATTTCAACCAAATCCGTCAAATAGTGGCGGAGATTAATGGTATAAGCATAGAATAGTGTTCGACGTGATTCTTTAATTTGACATAACTTTTTTATTTATGAACCGATTGACATGAAACAAACACTAAATGTAAATTGAAGCATACCACAATATATTCGTGAAAACCGCATCCAAATCGGATCAGCCGTTTCTGAGATTAGCGCGCATAGACACACAGACAAACAGACAAACAGACAAACCGACAAACCGACAAACAGACAAACAGACAAACAGACAAAAAAAAAGTTAATTACATTTTTGGGTTCGACATCGACATAACAATAACCCCTGCTATTTTTTTTATTTTTATTTTCAATGTACAGACAGCACTTTTCTACGATTTTATTATATGTATAGATGATATCTGTTACCAGAAGTACTCGTATTTTACAATATGTATGATGTCTGACAAAGGGTATCTCCAAGAAAGTCGGCAGCTAATTGTTATGATTTCAGATTTTCCTTCAATTTGCTAACTTCTTATTTAATCTGGTTGGAAGGTTAATGTGATTCTATGCATTTTCATACCACATTTTTATTATTATATATGGTCTCTATAGACCGTTTTGTAAATATATTTAATTACCTTAAATCAACAGAAGTATCTTTATACGAGTAGGTACATCAAAAATGTGAAATGTAAGCTAAATAGGTGCCTATCTATAGGTAGGTACAGTACTGTCAACGGATCTTGGCAGGTCTGAACTACGTGCAGAAGGCTACGCAATAAGTCTTTTTTAGAACCAAATGGTGGCATGAGGCGAGGTGCGGGGGCGGCGATCTAGGCTAGATTGACCATTTTTAAATACAAGTGATCCTTTATACTTATTGCGCAGCCTTCTGCACGTAGTTCAGACCTGCCAAGATCTGTTGACAGTACTGTACGTTTTGATAATTTTGAGACATTTTAAAAACCTTGGTTTTAAAGTTCAAAATTCTTAATAAGGATTTTACATGCAAATGATTGTAATAACCGTAAGGTTAAGAGGAGACCTTGGCTATCTTCATTGTAGTAGGAAATAGTTTTTGGCGATTCTTGGTCAAATGTTGATTTTGACAATACTTAGATGTTCTATATTATAGTGAGCGCAATGTTCAGACTATGTGCGTTTAGGAAAAATAGTGTAATAGTAAAGTTACTATCATAATCAGCCTGTATAATTATAATAAAAATTGAAGTGATAATAATTAGAAGAAAGAAGGAAGTAAAAGTATTTATTTCACACGCAAAAGAAAAAAACAAATGTCATGTAAGTACAGTTTATACTATCAGCAGAAAAGATTTGAATATAATAATTATGTATTGTATGCATATTATACGTATGTCCCAAGCCTGCGGTAAAATGGGACCAGTTCAGCCCTGGAGCCTTCTATAAGCGCTGGTATTCTATTAGCTCAAGTCTAGTGAGTCACGGATGTGCAAGCAACCAGTACAATTTACGCAAACAAAATCAATAACTTATATGCTAACACTATTGAATTTAAATAGACCAATAACAATCTATAAAAAAGTAATCATCACAATATAAATGAAATAAAAGTATGAAAAAAAAAACACCGGGTAGTTACCAAAAAAATTACAAAAAATTATGTCACTCCGAATCAAATCGATTTGAATCTTCATTAAAAACTTAAATATTCTAAGCTTGTTCTCTTGAGAGTATTGATGTTCTTAATTGAAATCGCGAGTCAATAATTGTTAAGCTCTTAAATTATCTACAAACAGGTATATAATTAAACTATTTATAGCATCAAAACAAAAACAAAGATGGCGTCGGGTGGTGTGTAATTTCGTCCGTTAAAAAACACGCAGCTGGTATTCCATCCACGGCCGGTCTTTTGATAATAAACTGGTCAATAACAGCTGATCGGCATATGGCAAATACATGCCATCAACTATAAAAAAACTCCACCAACGAAAATTTTTAGCCAAAGTTCTCCATTGAACGGTTTACTCCCAACTCTGCAATACCAACCTAAACTTTAACAGCAATGTATAAAAAACAAAAGTTTGTTGTCCTACAAAAAATGTATCATTGAGTCAGGTTGAAGCGTATGTTCCCCTGTGGAGCAGGTGTTGATACCTGGTTTCAATAAAAACATGTTGTTCATTCAGAATTATTATTTATTTCTTTCTAGTGAGGGAAATGTGTTTTGTGAAGAAGATGATGGTGGTTGATTGATATTGAAATTAAATCACTAATTCTATGGACCTCGATTCTTGTCTTTAAGTTGAAGAAAATTCTAACACGACGTGGATTTTTAAACATTTTTATTAATTTAATTTGTCCAGAAATCTTAGAGTAAATCTTTTGTAAAGTCATGTAGGTATGTAATGTATGTTATTTGTAAGTAGGTACTGCGAATAATTATAACTTAAACCTTCTTTAATACGAGTATAGTAATCTTTAATTCTTCATACAACGTCGAATCTTTTTTTACAAGAGGTCTCTAGATAAAAACAATTAAATGTTTTGAAACTCCTTGAAAATATTATTCTGTCGTATGTGCTTAAATTAACTGACAAACATTAGTTTAAACATACATTACATGTTCATATAAATAAAATAATAATAAAACCATTAGCACGTTTTAAAAGTGAAACGAATCGCCAGCAATGGCGCTCACGAATCGCCCGAGTGTTCACGATGCGATGGCACTTGGATCGTGACCGGGTTGCGTATGCGCAGCCTTGCCGATATAGACGCAGTATTGTTCGCACTTGACACTACCTTAGAATGGTGTGAGGTGGCCAGGTTATACGGTTCATGTAGGATTGGTATCTAAAAACTTTCTTAAAGACAAATAATATTTAGATATTTTTTGTAGTAGAATACCAGCGCAAGGTCTTGTCTTGCTCATGCTGAAGTGGTCCCATTTCACCGCAGATAAAATCCATACATATTCTCAAATCTCTGCATAAACTGTACCTACCTACTTGTCATTGTTTTTATTTATGTGTGAAACAAATTGTATGTTTTTCTTTCTTCTTTCTTTATATGCGTGGACAACTGGACATGTAAAGGTTATTTCGTAATTCTTGTAAACGACGCGACGTCTTTGCATTTAGTCTTAGCAGTGCGTTGTGCGATTCTGTTACACACTAATCCGACATGGAAGCCCGCGAAATAACTATGTATTTCCGAAAGTAAACACACTTGAATTCCGTTCTGGATTCTGTAAAACAATTAGGTAGTACTTCGTAGTCAGTCTCAGCTTCTCTGCACTGCTAATTCTGCGTATCTTTAGTAGAAAAACCTACCTATTTTCATGGCTTTGCTCCGCTGAACTCCGCGCAGCACCGGTTCTGTGGAAACGTACCCTTAATTTACTTAGCTATTTCAAAGGTGGGTTAAGAAAAAACGGAAATTAGCTGCTGCAATCACTAATGACCGTAAACTGTTGAATTATTCACAAAGATTACCAGACATCCTAGGTCATGCAGCTATTTCCTTTTATTGTTGTTATACTATGGAAATAATTGTTCCTACGTATTTCTATGAAACTGTTTTGCTGGTCCAAGGCTGGCGGTTGGCGGATGGTAATTAGGTACAGTTATATTTTTGTATCCTTTAAAACTTATATTAGATTAGGAAACAGTGTTTTTAGTTGATATTATAACTTTCGTGAGACATACTAAATTAATGATTGAGCGTGATTCCAGGTAAAGGACGCGATGGGCGCGCAACTCGAGTGGCAGTGTCGCGGTATGTTGCTGATGAATATGAGTCTTTAGTATGGCTTGAAACTTGTCGAGTGCCTCTTTAAACAGTTACGTGTGTTAGCCGAAAAAAAGTAATTTATGTTTAGTACAGATACTGACGTTAATAAATAGAAGCATAAATGTAGCCGCAGATCCATCTGCAGTAAATACGATATCAACATTTACTTTTCAATAGCCTCACTTGAAAAAAGCTGCTGCACTGCTAGTTGTTGCTTTAATCCAGCCATTTATAAAATAGACAGAAAGGTTCCGAAAGGACTTCTATATATCGATTTAATTACCTCTTTCATTCATCTACCGCAAAGAAGTTCTTATCGATAATCTTGACGAGATAGTGATGAGACTATGAAAATAGTTTTTACACAACTGCAATAATCACTAACATAAACATGTGCTGGAATGCTAACCATTCAATATAAGTATTTGCACGGCACACTATCCCATTGTGCCAGTGCATCATGGTGACCTCACACATTATATACTTTCTATGACTCAAAGGAAAGCCGAACACATGATTGTTCTATAGAAAATAGATAGTTGTGGTTAGCTTTTATGGTTTTTCTAATTCACTATATGAAGACCTCGTCATTTATGTCATGGCAGCGATTCCACGTGCGTATTCGCTAGAATTTATTTATGATAGCAACTGATGACTCATAGGATGATATAAAAACTAGTAATTTGATTTGTTAGAGATATTGAAATACTGTTAGTAAGGTGAATCAGACAACACTTAATGATTGCGGATTTGGATTAATATAATTAAAGTGCTTGCGATATTTCTATTCATGCTTGTCCAAATATTACAGTTGCAAGTGATTTGGAAATAGATCTTGATTACACTGATTTTAAAAACAGTCAATACTCATTCAACTCATTGTGTACCTTTGGAATCTGACCAAATACTTGCACTTTGCTGTGACATGAACTTTCCCGTCATTATAATAAACGACTGGTGTAACTTGACCGATGACAGCAGCACTGATTTTCATACAAGTCGGTCAAGAAAATAGTGTGTTGTTATTTGCACCGTATGTCAAGATGAATTGGACATCGTATATGATTTGAAGATTGAAGGAGGCTGTATAGTATTTGTCTGTTGTATGACAATATATTTAGATGATATAGCAGTTTTAAGTGACGATGTGAAGAAGATATTTAAATAAAGCCCTAGGGTACTCGTAAATAGAAAGTAAAAACTACGAGATGTTAGAGGCCGAGGGCTGCCTATATATGGACCAACGTAATATTACATCTGATGTGATTGAATAATGAAACATTTTGATGGACAGTTTTTAATGATAGAAATAGAAGGAAACGAGAAGTAATGCTACATTATAAATAAGGAATTAGAGATTGTAGGCATAGATGGGACCGAGTAGGGCTGATGTCTGATCCGGAGCTGTGGACTACCTAGCGGGTTTACCGGGGCACCGGCTCGAAAAGCAGGAGTAGTAAGGAACGGGGTGACTTTTAGTCAGTAAGAATCTGACACTCCTTTCGTCTCACCCAAGACGAGCGAAGTCATTGGGTGATTTCCCCCTTAAAAAAGGGACGATTGATTAAAGTTTTGTGTTATAGAATTTTATTTCGAAATACGCTGTTTTAAGGTGCTTAATAAAAAACGAACAATCCAAACCAAATTTAAAATGAATAATGATAAATGAAATTATGGTTCTGTTTAAGCATTTGTATCAAAACGAATTCCTTTTGAAGAATGGATGTGGACTTTTAATCGTATATGGATAAAGCTAAAAGGTTCTAAAAGAAAAAACAACAGAGCAGGTTATCGGCACTGGCAAGATATCAACACGCAGCCATTTTTAGTCGATGACATAAACTTAAGGTCACTGCACTATCTTGTACAAATATTTTTGAAATATAATACATAGGTACATATACACCAGCATTTAAAGCTGCTCCATCAAATCTGTCACGATTCTTCAATAGATTTTAAGCTTTGAGCCGAAATGACAAAGTTGAAAATGTGCTGCTGCTGTGCTTTTCTGTACTCTATCTATACATTGTACTGCCTCAGGCTGGTAACCAATACGATGTTCTCCAAGGTTTTTCTTATTACTTTCCAAATGATTACCACAATTACTGTTGTTGTATGTTTGAAGAGTACTCGCTTCTGCGTCAAGAAATCGTGGTTTGTTTGTCATGGGAAATGGTAATGCGTGGATCTTGTCAAGTCTGCGAGGTATAAAGAGAGACCGAGACAATTTTTCAAAGAATTTTCAACAAAATTGTCTTTTGACAGGTTTAGTGTAAGATGTATAGTTTAGATTACTTTTAAATGATAAATGATACGATATATTTTGTTCATTCACTTGCCCTTGCTATGAAGACGTCTCTAGGCTTTTTTGTACATTTATCCTTAAAAATAAAGCAAAGTAAGTTAAGGTTTTGCTATTTATATTTCCACATTTTTAATTAGCCTTATCAAAAATACATTTGAAAATACCGTCATCCTTAAATATCATATAATCAGAAAGAAAATAATTATACATCGTCTAAAGGTGAAATGCATAAGATAGTGCAAGTAATAGTGCTTGTAGGCTGTAACTTGTAAGGTATGTTAACTCTACGCATGATCTTTAACCCGTCATTGACACAAACACGTAGCGTAGGTTAAGCGTTAAGTAGCGCTTTTTGTTAGGGTTGTATTCAATGCCAATTACAAATTAGTCGGCCAGCTTGACCCCATGGTCTTCAACTTGAATGCTGTGTAGCTTTGACCCTATAGAATCTTTGATTATTCTTATATCATAAACTAAATCAACTAAATGTAGATAAGGCAGGTAAGGCGGACATATAATAGGAACATTTTTAAATTCACATGTAGGTAATACCTTTTGACGATATCGACCAACTAGTTGACACGTGTTATTGGTGAAACCTGTCTAACTTACCATAACTACTTATCATCAGGTTGGTCGTGCGTGTGTGTGACACCGTCGTAGTATAAAGAAAACTCGCCAGACTGATGATAGCATTGCTGGTGAATTCGATGACTCCTGGTGATTTTTGCTTTTCATAATTTTGTTTATCTTTTAGCCGTTACAGCACCTCTCTTTTCAGTATCTACAGTTAATTTTTTTTTTTGCCTGGGTTTATCATTCAATGACTCCCGCTCTGGGCGAGGTGAGAGGAAGTGTCAGACTCTAACTGACTAAACACCACCCCATTCCTACTCCTTGTTTTCGAGCCGGAGTCTCGGTAACCTGCTAGGCAGTTTGCAGCTCCGGATCTACAGGTAACTTACAACCAAATTACGACTGCCTTTCCTCATCTCAACCATCCCGATTACTATCTACTTGCTATACAATATACCAAAGCAGATCAGTACATTAGTACCTAGTACTATAGTCTGTAGCTCACCTTGGCCCCAGACGTATCATGTTGACATTTTACAAGCCACTATTTATAGCTACAATACCATTCGGGAATTTCGTAGTTTGGTTCAGTGTTCAGTATGAAGTCATAAACTATGTTCTACAATTGCTTATCGCGTTGTTTGGTAACTTGTCTAACATTCTTTGGTAGAAGTTGTGGAGTTGTCACTGTTTCTGTTTCATGTCTTGAGATCTTAAGATTGCATGTTTTTGCTTTAAAGAATGCAGATATCATATAGCACAATTTATTAGGCATCATTTGTTCCACATACATAACTTTACGCCTGTTTCCACGGGAGTAGGCAGAGGGAATGGAACGCCAATTGCTATGAATCTCACATACTTCTTTCGCTTCACCAATAGTCATGAGTCTTTTTATGTGTGCTCGTCGGTTAAGGATATTTTTAATTTGGCCCTTCTTAAATATATCGCCAAAAATATGAAAGTTATAGAGACCCCTATATATTTTTTAAACCTTCAGAAAGTAGGAATTTCACTTGTAACTCTTCTGTTAGTAAGTACCTATAGTATATCCATATTACTTATTATCATCAGTTAATCTATCTGCTCATTAGCCCTTATTCTTCATAGATTTGGCTATGGAAAATGCAAATCTGTCACCTCTGTAATCAAGCAAGATTCATAACAAAATACACAGAGCCCTAAGACATCAGAATAAACCAATCGATTTTATCACATCATCACTGTAAGATCACTCGATATAAATCGCTGCTCTACCAGAGGGTTACAATGTAAGCACAATGGTCAGGCGCACCATATGGCTGTCTGACCCTGGTCGCTAGGTCGCGGCTCGTTACGACCAAAACTGGACCAATACCGACCATGTCGGTGAAATTGGTGTTTCGTATCAGGGTCTATAAGGGAATGGTCTTGGCTGCTCAGTGTTTATCTGTCTGGTTATCTACTACTCTATATAGGTAATGATATTTAAAATCTAAATACTCGAATCTTTTACCAAGTATTTAAGTGTCCCTTCATTTGTATCTATATTATTATGGTGATAATATTAACCCGTTTAATACTACATTTCGCCATAATACCGTATAATCCCCAATACTCCTTAACCTGTCCTAAATCTTGAAAATTTGATCATTTTACATAGACTTATTAAAACTCTAAAAGTGTATTCGAAATGTCAAGTTTATTGCGTCAATACTTCATCATCAAACATCATCCATAGAAAAAACAGCAAACACAAAAATAAACGCACCTAAAGCCTCTTAGCAAAACATGACACGTTGGAAATATCTAGGTACAAAATAAAACGAGACTTTACGATTATAGCCGATTAATTAACTCCCTAGCTTCGCCATTACAATCCAGTTTGACAAAGTGAATGAAAAATGCCATCTAAGCTTACTAGACGGCCTTTGTGTGCCGTGTATAGAGAATTTAATGCACCCACTAACCTAAAGAGGAATGTAGTGTGTTGTCTGACTCATTCTCATTGCTTTTGTTTCATAAGAACAAGTTTTCGGTCTAGTCAGACGAAGCCAGTGTTGAACTCTTGATCGATTTGTATGTAAAAATGTTGATGAGATGAGTGCGCGAAAACTTGATTGCTGTTTGTCTGGAAAGTGGTGTCGATATTGTGACTGCACGAATGAGAAAGGTGTGGTCAGAGTAGTGGTTTTTTTATCTGGATAATTATATTTTAGGTCGAAAAACTATTGGTCTATGATTCATCATCGTATCAGCGTACACATGCCATCCTCAATGACTTCCAGATTGACGGGTTCGAAGCACTTTTCATTCAGCAGCTCTTTGCAAACTTTAGGTATTAAGTCGTCTGATAAGGTTATTACAAGTTTGTGGGTGGACGTATGGACGTATGGACAAACATTCAAAGAAACGAAAAATCACGCTGAAACTAATGAACGGATTTTGATGAAATTTTGTATACAGACAGGGTATGAGCTGACTTGAGTCACATTTTATCTCACGAGAAGTCTCCAAGCCGACCACAAGTTCACATCTTAGTAGAAATAAGAGAACTTCAACGTAAGTCAAGAAATTGATTGTAACATGTCCTTCCGCTTATGATTCAGACCTACAAGCGAGACGGGAAATGTGAATAAAAAATGTCTCACTGATTTGGTATCCACTGAATAGGTATTCACACATTCGGTTTTGAAGTTTCCGCTCAAAACTTCATGACGTCACTTTCTACGTGGAATTAACGGAACATGATTCCCAAAAATGCTATGAAGCATGTCGCTATGAACACACTGATAGAACAAATAAATCATTAAACATTGATGTGCTATACAGAGGTACAGTGGTTAAACATTTTATTATTTAAAGGATGCTAAAGAACGGCACCTCATTCAAACTATATATCCGTCCATTAAATTAAAAACAGACACCAATCAGTGATCAGATAAAAACATAAAAACACCTATCGAAACATTTCATCATACAAACACAGCACCTGTTAGAAAGTCCAATCATCGGATAATCTGATACTCATCGCATCGGCAGACCATTACAGATGGAATTGATTGACGCCGGTAATGCTCCTAATTGGACCACTAAGCGGTGCACGATCCGACCGACCACTTGAAGATTGCAATTTGCTGACTTGAGGCCTAGTGATCTGGTTTGTGGAGTTTGTTTTATTGTTTTGCGCCTTCAACCGCATTCCCGTGGGATAAAAAGTAGCCTATGTGTTTTTATAGATCATAATCTACCCCTGTACCAAATTTCATCCCGAACTCTTCAGCCGTTTTGACGTGATTGGGTAACAACATACACACAAATTTATAAATAACCGCAAACATTTTTAGATTTACAACATTAGTAAAGAGTAAGATGGTACGGTACTTGAATGGTTTAACTGACTTATGGAATTATAATTTTAGCGTTTTCGAAGATTCTTAGTCGAGCAATAAGTTTGCAGTTGAATGAGACTGATTGATAACAATAACAGGCGAAAACTGAGTGTTACGGCAAAATCTACAGAGGTACCTAAGTAGGAGGTATTTATTAAATTAACGTGTTAAAACATTTTCTAATGTTATGTATGATATGCACAATATAAAATAATAAGTAAAAGCAAATCTTTCTTATAACATGAGGTGCTAATTATGGTCCAAAAAGTGATTTACGAGCACAACCAACACTCACTTTTCACTCAAACTTTACAACAATTAATTACAGGTTTAATTCAATAACTAAGAATTAATTCCTCGAACAGAGACTGACTCCCACGCATCCTACGTCATTGGCCAGTGTAACACGATCAAGTGTAATTTGAATCAGTGAGAGTGCGGAGAATTGTCTGGCAAACAGACAGCCATGTGTGAAAGTGATATGGTTTGAGTAACTGTCGACAAAGACTTCGGATTAGATACGATACGCTGTGGGAATTGTACTGTTAATTGCGAATGATGTGTGAAATTATAGCGGTTGACTGAAGACGTTGTTGTTCCTAGTGTTTGAGACTTTTGTTCAGTTTTTTATTTCATTATAAATGTACACCACACAACAGACAATAGTAAAAAGGACAACACATTAAAGCATGAAGTACAAAGGTACTGCATATTCCTAAAGGAATTTTCTTGGGACAGGAAAGATGGGCCCCAGTAAGGTTGATACCTGATCCGCAGCTGCGGACTACCTAGTGGGTTCGCCGGTGCTGGAACAGGAACTGGGTGGTTTTTAGTCAGTAAGAGTTTGGCACTCTCGCCTAGCCCAATTGAAATGTCATTGGATGATTTCTCCCCTTAAAAAAAGGTCTGTGACAGGAAAAGCAATAATGAAAGCAGATACAGTGCACATGCAACAAAACAAAAAAAGCAAAAAGTAACTAAATGAGAAGAAGATATTGACAAAGATGTTTTTTGTGATTGTCAATCTATGTAGTAATGATGTTTTTATAGCTCTGTGCATCTATATTTCTTTGTATTGGTGGATTCATTGTGGTTCCTTAGACATTTACATCTCTGTATCAATTGATTGACCTGGATTTGTGGTCCAACACACAGATCTAAAAAGATACAAGTAAGAATATAATAAGTTCTTTGGAAGGTAAATGATGATGGAACCTCGTGCAAGTATCTCAAGTAAATTTCTAATTCTAAAGGGCTTTCAATGATAGTGTTGAAATGAACAGACCATAATCATCTATAGGCTTGTCATCTAATAGAATATAGATTGTCGAAAGAGCCAAGCCCACCGAGCATGAACAAAAAACAGTGTAAAGTCAATTAATAGAAAAGAAAGTGCCGCAACGTATAATAATGTCCGTCTGTCTGTGGGAGACTGCCACAGGGCAAACTAACTATATAAATAATAATAATTGAGAGGTACTTGAACTTTTTGTTAATGGTCAGCTTGCGATTTCATTCGCGATCGTAATGGTCGTGATAGCGAAATAATTATTGCCTCAAAATGTTAATCTACTCCTTTGTACGATAATGTAATAGTTAGTTATGAAACAAGAGACAATACCTATCACACTGTAAGCTGCTTTTCCATTAGAGATGTGCTATGCTATGTTGCTGTGGATGCGTTTGGCTTCCATCTATCATATTCATTGGTACACGTAGCTTAGCACTGGTGGACACAGACTCTTCGGCTTCCGTACTATCGATACATTGCATACTCGAGCTGCGCATCTTCTTCGCACAGCTACTTATCGGTGGCGCATCTTTATAGCACAGCTACATAGCTTAGTATCAGTGTAAACGATCACATAGTTTCACAGCTTAGCTATTATACATTTGTAGCATGGCTAAGGAACATAGACCATCTCTGGTAGTAAAACACCCTAAGACCCGATGACGAATTTTAGAAGTCTGTACAAATATTTTAGTGCTACAGACCACGAACGGTTTAAGTACCTTAAACATACGCTTCATGATGGAGAATAAGCTCCGGGAAAATACTCGTATTTTACATATGAGAAAATAGACATGACTAATCATAGCTTGTGGCTGTTGCATATTACCGGAGCTGTAACGGTAATTTTGACCAATATCTCAGAGGTAAGATTTATGTTTAAAGGGACAGAGCGTGACCACACATTCTAATGGAGGAACGTATTGTGTACGTCAATACACTTGTACAGTATGTTATAACTGTCACAAGTATGCTGATTTAGATAGTTTATGTATATGCCAATTTCAATAATAAATACCAAATTATCAATAAGTTTAAGATGTCCATAAATTTTACACCATGCGTCAAATACTAGGAATATCATTAGAAATTGAGACGAGATATTTACCGATCACGGTTGAACTGTTCATCAGTGCGGAAATATCCAAACTCATAGACAAAAATAAACATGGCAAATATCCCGTCTCAAGTTCTAATGATAGTGTTAGTGACCATGTCAGTTTAAAAGCTTAAATACTAAGAATTCATGAAAGTACAACAATTGTATTAGTTTATTTTTAAACAGATTAAATATCGGTTCTTGACATTCGCTACGGTAGATAGGTATTGAATATATTGTTTTCTATTAGAAGAGTGGTTAAGACCATGCCGTATTTATGCTACGACACTAAACTTATTTGTTCACATGTGTGCGAGGTCATACCTCTATTGTTTATGTTTCAGAAGTTGTTTGCGGGATATTAGTGAATTTGCTGTATATCACTTTAGTAAAATAAAATTTGAAATAATTTGTACTATTTTAATGCGAAACTGTACGATTTTTATAACTCAAAATGGAAATATCTATAGGCTGTTAGCATTCTAAAATTATGTTTAGATATATGTAAATAGATATTATAAAGGCCCAATAGACAGGCACCTACAAAATTTACATTTATTCAAAGTCTAAATCGTAATACAAGAACTATTCTAAGTAATCCATTTCTCCATAATACAAACATGAGTCACAAAAGATTAATAGTTAATACCAAAACTTGCAAAACATGCAATTTGCGAGTCGGAATCAGAAGTGAAATATTCAGAAAACACGCGAATTCTGTTCCACGGGCAATTAAGCAACGAGCTACAACATATCAAATTGTTTGTAAAATACTTTAATTGCATGTCGTTTGTGACAGATGTTTCTAGTAAACTAGTTTTCTTACCTGACTTCGTTTGAGTCGAGTTATTTTTGTAGTCAGTAAGAGTCTCACACTCCCTCTTGCCCTTGCCCATCGCGGGAGAAGACATAGGATGATTTTCCACAATAAAAAAATGAATTATTTTTGTACATAAGAGTACTTGTAATGTTCGTAACGTAACTTAAGGTGTGATTTAGTTAGAGTAATGGGAGATTATATTTTACTTTCTATTTTCCGTACTTAGCAGCACTTATCTACTTTCCACAACAACTTTTTCGTCACCTCATATTACACTCGTTCCCTATGCTATTCTTTTGCTTCGGATATCCTAATACATGTCTCCATTAAGCATAATATCTAAGCATACCTGTACCTGCGCTGCTAACTCCAGTAGAGTGGACTCAGGACCGGCCCGAGGTATTCGCGGAATGCAGCCCACGGGGGAACGACCGCCACTGCTCTGTCCACTAGGGCTTTCACATTTCTCTCGCCAAATATTCGCAATGCAACTCCTACAAATTGTGAAAATATTGGCTACGTTCCAGCTAATTCTAGGTGATTTGACATGTTAATTAGGAGGTCATATTTGTTTTGATATAGGTATAATGTCTGAAAGCTTGGTTAGTAATCCGTGAATGCTATATTTTTTCCAAAATTTTTAGTTCGGACATGTGTCTGGTGCATCCCTGCCATTCTCTTTGAGGAATAAAATGTATGTGGCAATATGCAACCATGTTTGCGCTTCCCAATAAGTGTTACAATTAACAAAATCCAAATATCAACTAAAGCAAGCGAAGTGAACACCCGGATAAACAAACATCCTCCAATAAAGAGCTAAGCTAATGACATTAGCAATAAGGAAACAGTTTGATCACTCGAGTGCACTTAGGAACGGACGAGATGGAAGCTTGGAGTAATCAATAATGGTGGATGACACTTGATTTAGCTTCAATTGCTAACAACCAGGCTCGTAGTGTGTGGTCCCTAGAATGAACCGGTTTGCACCAGTACCAGGGACGGTCCACGAAGCTATGTGGAGGATCAGTAATTACTGGCACAACGATAAAATGATTGCAGTGTTCCTGAGAAGCTTGGCCAGTTATACGAGATTTAGTTGGGTAGTGCTAGATATATCAGGGACGTATTTGGCATCAGTGGTTCGTTATAGAAGAAGGTTAGATTTGTGGATGATGCGGCAAAGATAGTTAAGATCATATATACCTATGTAGAATAGTCTTAATTATAATAGTTTAAACTGTTTAGAAATTAATATTGCCACATGTTGCCACTCCAATGATAGAGAAAATGAATCCAATCATAGCGATAAATTTTCACTTCGAGTTATTATTGAAAAACGTGAATTTCTATAGAAATATGATTATATTTCTGTGTAAGGCCATGTTAAGACGTAATGTGGTCGCTGATAAGGCGCTGGTTGTGTTTACTTGAGCAAAAACTGCATGCTGTAAGGCTGTAACCGCATCCGGTGATACGGAGCGTGTCCAATGTACCACGTCTTGGAAATATTTTAATTATGTTTAGACAAACACGAGAGATTTGGTATTTATGCATCCGCAATGGGTATACATATACCGAAGTATTTTACATGATACTTACATAATATGACGGCATGGTTAGTGCGGTGGCTGGGCAACCGACTGCCGCTCAACCTGTTGTGGGTTCGATTCCCGCCCGGGTCCAATTGTATGTTTTGTAAACGCACCCACCACCCAGGAGAAAAATAGTAGTGTGGACGAATAATTAGCAACGGTTAAAAAAATGTGGCTCAAATCATTTTCAGCATGTAACTTCACTTAATTTATTGTTACGTACTGTGTATGTATGAAGTGCTTTGTGTATCAAAATTAATATAAAATACATAATATTAAATAATAAAAACTAATACAATAAAGATACCAGAGTAAAATCTAATTTGGGAATACACAAAAATGGTTCTACAATATCAACAGATTTGTAACTTAAACTACTCCAATACAATATTTACGTTGATACTCCTAAAATAGAAATAGCAGACTTGCATCAAATTATAGATAGCCATCTTCAGAGTGCTACAAAAATGGAAATACGGACGTTACGGACAGGACAAGATATGGACGACATGGACAAGTCGTGGCCATGTTGACTTATGTCGGCAGATGGCCGTTGGAGATAAAACAAACATGGCGCCTTACGTGTCAAGCTTAGCAAGCCGGTGTTGCGCTACTTCATCTCTCTTACTTTACAGGCTGATCTTGGATCGACTTGACTGCACGGTTGGCGTGGTGGCTGGGCAACCGGCTGCCGCGCTATGTGTAGTGGGTTCGATTTCCGCACGGAGCAACTCTTTGTGTGATCCACAAATTGTTGTTGTCAATGATCACAAAAACTCCGTCACTCAAGCTTCCATCTCTATAAAAGTACACATACGTACAATAAGGTCTAAAAGCCAGATATATTTCGTAAACCTGCACTATTTACAAGTAAAGGACCCAAAGGTAATTAGGCAATGGAAACAGCACCATTTTCTTGAACAGGACTGTTGACTGTGCAGTTGGCAGTCAACGCTCGCCAATGACCACGCCTCGCACCTGTCGCTCACCGCTTTATGACTTGCACACTGCTCCTTAGAAAGTAATACACACTGTTTTATATACCGCATAGCTCCTGAGGATAGAAATATAAATGTAGCTGTGGATTTTTGTATTAGATTTAAGGTTTAAATTAAAAAAAAATGTAAAAGTTAGAGCTTGGTACATTTTGAACTCTAAATGTAGCCCGAGGTAAATAAATAGAATTAATTAAAACTTTTTCATTGTTGTCCGCTATCGAGCAAATAAATATGATTTGATTTGATGTAAAAATGGAGATGATAAATGCATCTTGCGGGTGGAGAAGTTGATAACACCATAACTTGAAAACACTATGCAGAATACACATATTGTTAAACGAAGAACTCATCATTTAAAAATTCATAGTTGCTAGATTTTTCTATTATTGTGTTAGGAAAAAAATATAATATGTAATTAGATTTTTTTATATTTGATGGGTCAACGTGGTCAGCGTGGTATCTTGTTGTATCTAATTATTGATAGCCACTTTATAAGTCACTAGCTTTCCGCCCGCGGCTTCGCCCACGTGTAATTCAGTTATATATAGCGTTTTTTGATGATCTCGACAGGGCTTTTTCTTCCACAGGCTGAAATCTTCTCCCGCTCTGGGTGGAACGGAAGGGAGTGTCAGACTTTTACTGACTAAAACCCACCTCATTCCTTCAGTTGCCCTTTGCGTTCCGGGGCCACGGTATCTCGTTAGAACTTTCCCGCAGCCCCGGCTCAGTTTATCCCGTTTCCCCCCTTGGGGGTTGACATTTCAAAAATCCCTTCTTAGTGCTCACTTATGTTACTAAAGGAACCTCTGTTCAAAATCTCAGACTCCTATACCGAGCGGTTTCGGCTGTGCGTTAATAAATCAGTCACCCAATCGCACCCCCTAAATCACGATTGGAGGGTAGTTTGAAAAAACTTATAATGTCAAACATATTTACTTGCCTATGTACGTGTTCATGTCAAGTTTCAAGTTTATAAACCCAAGGAATACGATTTTTCATAGAAACGTTTTTACCCCTTTTCCCCCCCTTGGGGGTTGAATTTCCAAAAATCCCTTCTTAGTGCTCACTTATGTTACTAAAGGAACCTCTGTTCAAAATCTCAGACTCCTATACCGAGCGGTTTCGGCTGTGCGTTAATAAATCAGTCACCCAATCGCACCCCTAAATCACGATTGGACGGTAGTTTGAAAAAACTTATAATGTCAAACATATTTACTTGCCTATGTACGTGTTCATGCCAAGTTTCAAGTTTATAAACCCAAGGAATAAGATTTTTCATAGAAAAGTTTTTACCCCTTTTCCCCCTTGGGGGTTGAATTTCCAAAAATCCTTTCTTAGTGCTCCCCTACATATCCCAAGGAACCTACATTCCAAATTTCAGCTGTCTAAGACCAGTAGTTTCGACTGTGCGTTGTCTGTCAGTCTGTGAGTCAGTCAGTCAGTCAGTCAGTCTCAGTAACGGAAGAGTTTTATATATAGAGATTTAAGTTTGTTCTAAGCGACCCTGCCTGATCGTTTAACGATGCAAACGAGTACCTATTATTTGTAAGATGGACAACAGTGTGTTTAAATAGATCTTATTATAGATTTGGGTGTGACTGGAAAGTTGCAATCGTAACGAAACTTTCAATCTGATAACGAACTTAAACTGTTTATTCTTATTAGATCCTATAAGTTAAATACCAACTATGTATGGTAAGATACGTCTCGTTCCTAGTATGTTTTCATACATAACTTCACGCCTGTCTCCCATAGGTAGGCAGAGACAATGGAGTATATTTTATACTAAATATTTTTGGTTTGTGTCACCTCCAATGTCAGTCTCCATTGCATTCCTCTGGTGTTGTGTGTGTTTGATGGGTCTTGTCACTTATCATCTAGAGGCCCATAAAAAACTCAAAGAAATAAATAAACAAATAAATAGAGATAAGTCTAGTTGATTTAACAAGGCCCGTTGTCAAGTGATGCTAACACTTTCTATAATTCAAATGAAAAAACTTATGCAACTTTAACTAGACATAAGTATTATTTATTTATCATGATGATAAATAAATTGATAGTTTCAATTTAAATTAGCAGTCTATGATCTTATTTATTTTATAACTAACGTTGGTAATAAACGTACGACACTTTTAATTATGCAGTTTACGATCAGATCGATTAATGAGCTAAAGTTAGGTTGTGTACACACTTGTAATAGTCAAAGTCAAAGCGTGTATTGTAACTAAGTGTACCTACAGATGATCGTTACATAGTTATTAACACACTTGGGGGTAATTAAAGGAGCCACTAGGACTTTCTTTCATTTTAAAGAACCCTCTATAGCTTAAAAACAAAATATTCGTTTTACAACAATATACTCTCATTACAAAGGTAAATCAATTTCCTTTCGTACGACATACGATGTCAATTAATAAAATACTTGTATCAGAAACTGCTTATCAAGAAATGGAAAAGAAAAAAACGCTAGTTTCTACTCCGACTCTTTGCTTGTAAGTGTAGATCGATAGAATGTGCAAAATTAATTAAGATAGTGTTTTGTTTTTCTGGTTATAATAATGTTTTTTTCAATAAAAGGGATTTTAAATTGGTTTTTAGAAATTTAATGAGCACTTCTTATCTATTTACAATTTATTCATAAGTGAGCTACAATGCTGTAAGCAGTAGTGTTACTTATTAAGTAAAGTATCTTTCGGTTCATTATTTCCTGTTAATATTATCCCATCAAAAACATCCTGTAAAAAACCCAAGTCTCGCAGCTCAGTCTTTCTACCGTCAAAAGTTGTGAGATCCATGTAATACCAAGTCGGTTAATCTATTTAGTGTCTACTTGAAGGACCTTCTGTCTTAAGTTATTACATAAGTTATTATCATGCCAATATTAAAAATATTTAACGTTTTAAACAAATAGATCGACTTGGACATCGCATGAAAACAAAATGAATATTACAATATTATATTAGATTCTTTAGTCTCTCGCGCCTCACGCGATTGAAACTCTCGTTCCTGTTGGTCGCTGTCGCTGGCCCGTCGTGCTGTGTAGTGTGATACATACTAATAATCAAATCAAGCGATGTCCAAGTCGATCTATTTGTTTAAAACGTTAAATATTTTTAATATTGGCATGATAATAACTTATGTAATAACTTAAGACAGAAGGTCCTTCAAGTAGACACTAAATAGATTAACCGACTTGGTATTACATGGATCTCACAACTTTTGACGGTAGAAAGACTGAGCTGCGAGACTTGGGTTTTTTACAGGATGTTTTTGATGGGATCTCACTTCTTTTGTAGAGCCTTTCTTTTTTTTAACCACTTTAAATTTATAACCACCACCAACCACCAACTGCATAAATAACTTTGTAATCCCATATATTTATATGGGATTACAAAGTTATTGATGCAGTTGGTGTATTTGGAAAACTGGACCGAAATTACAAAATATTTAAGTTTTCCCATGATTAAGACACTAAACTCTATATGTATTCCAAATATGAAGCTTCTAAGTCTGCTAGAAGTGCCTTGGACTTTTGATGATCGGTGAGTCAGTGAGTGACAAAATTTAGAAACTTTAACAAGTTGTCATTCTTAAACTACTGGTTCAAATTGACTGAAATTTTAAATATTCCGTGTTTATACAATGCCGGATTAGTTACTGAAGATTCAGGTTTCTTGTTTTATCCACAACCGAATTATAGGGGGTCGAAAAAGGCCCGAATTGCTTCGAGAAAAGGATGGTACGGCCGTGCCGCTTTTTTTGCTCGACTTGGCGGGGCACTGCCGTGCCCCCAGATTGTCTTATGTGATATTTTTATGCACTTTTTCCATATCCTTAACGACTGAGTATGTTAATCAGGTTAATATGTGAGAAAGGAAGTCAGCAGCTTATATGAACTTAAAATTAAAACAAACAAATAATTCGTAATTATCATATCTCTTTTTTTCTTTTATCATCATATGATATCTAATGACTTCTCTTTTCTCCTGGTCGAGGGTGAGGCGAGAGGGAGTGTCAGACTCTTACTGACTAAAACCACCCCGTTACTACTCCATCTTTTGAGCCAGAGCCCCGGTAAACCCGCTAGGTAGTCCGCAGCTCCGGAGTTTTTGGCCTATTTTTGACCAAAAAATCATGTTATGAGTTTATGAGTCCAGGCAAATTCCGAAAATCAGATGAAATTCCATTTCATTTTCATTAAAAATAATAAAATATTCGAATTGGGTTCTCCCTCTAAGAACGAAATAATTATATTTATGTAAATACAGCACTTACCTAATATGTTCGCACCCCAACGTCTCCGACGTAACAGCTGATGGCGCGATAGCAGATCGAACGCAGCATTGTTACAGATCACAAATAGAAAAGAAAGTTTTATATCTGATTCTCATACAAAACCTTTGTATGATAGGTGTACTTGAGTGGAAACCTTTCTAAGATATTTGTTTAAATTGAAAGGTAATATGGAAAGCTGTAGGTAAGGGTGCTTTTCTACCAGAGATGTGCTATGTAGTTCTGCTGCTGTGAAACTATGTGACTATGTGGCAGTGTGAGTAAGATGTGCTATAAAGATGTGCCGCCGCAAAGTAGCAGGAGGAAGATGCACAGCGAGTATGCGATGTATCGATAGTAGAGAAACCATCCATAGCACGCATCCATAGCACACATCCATAGCACACATCCATAGCACACATCCATAGCACACATCCATAGCACACATCCATAGCACACATCCATAGCACACATCCATAGCACACATCCATAGCACACATCCATAGCACACATCCTTAGCACGCATTCATAGCACGCATCTTTCCATATAAGAAACATAGCTTAGCTGAGTTCGTTTCCACTAGTGCTAAGCTATGTGTACCAATGAATATGATTGATTGAAGCCAAACGCATCCACAGCAACATAGCATAGCACATCTCTGGTGGAAAACACCATTATTGTGAAGATAAACAATCAATTGGGATAACAGACGAGTACCACCATCACATTAAGGACCAAATCTGTGAAGATCCTCTTCATATTCCACATCCGCATCTAGAAATTTTCTTAAACGCTCGACACATTAGAGCGAATCTCACGGTCCCGGTGGCTGGCATATCTAATAAGAATGAACCTTATTGTGCGCGAGCGTTCACCTCGGCCGATACCGTGACCCCTGGGAAAGTAAAATTATTGTGACCGCACGCCTGCCTCTTACCTTTGAGCTTGTTTGCACTCCAAAGAACTGTTATTATATTTACAAAAAAATATTATAATTGTCATCGATCAATCTCTTTATTGATCGGATAAGAAAAACTTTTTTGTAAACTTTTTGTCAGTTAGGTCATAAAAACTATTCTTAAAGCCCGGTCAGAAAACGTTTAGCGAGGTGATGACTTTCTGTTTAAGATTGGTATGTATTTTCACTGGTTAGGTGCGTTTTATAAGCCTAAGTTCAGTCAGAAACTAGTGGCTTTAGGCAAGATGGTAATACAGTGGGTCACGTGCTGTCGTGCAACTTGCACATTATAGCCAGGCTTAAGGGACATGCACGTCTTTCTGAGGATGTGCCGTAACAGACGGCGCAAATCCTTTGGAAATGAGTTACCTAACAAAAGATCCTTAGCTTTTACTGATGTAACTACTATAAAATAAAAATCGAAGACTGAAAAGATTGACGTGAGAATGTCTCACGGCCTTTGATCTTTCAGTAACGGACGTTGTTTTTAAATGACGGATATTACACAATATCCAGACATGTCATTACATTACCTAATAGGTGCTCAGAACTATTGGAGGGTAATAGATGAGTGGGATTTTTCAATTAGTACCAACCATAATAAGGAAGAGAACATATAGTCCAGTCATTTGGTAGATAATACAGGGGGTTACCTGGAAAGTTTTCCGGGATGTATTTGCTACTAATTGGTGAATTTATAGATTGTGGGAGATGCTCTTGCTTCGAATTTCGAACTTTGCCACCTCGTACACGGAATGCCGCTCTCTAATAGAAAACCGAAGTAGATAGATCTGTATGCTGATGTATTTGCGTACTGACTACCCAAATGCAACCTTACTTTATTTGTTTAATTACCCCTACCAAATCTTTCCATGTGTGCTCCGATGCTCCCACCAATCCTGATATTCCTACGACCTCACACATAACCGTCATGAAACAACGCTTGCGTATTTCGGGTGCCAATTCGCGGAGGCGCGCGGCGTTTGCTTACCATCCGGTGATCCGTCTGCTCGTTTACCGACTTATACCATAAATAAAGTCGTTAAGAAGTGAAGTTAACCTCCTGACATAGTAGCTCCACAGGAGAATCACTTAGATATTTAAGATCGCGCTAATAAAAGTATCAAAGCAAACAGCCACAGCTAACAAGCGGAGAAAAATGAAGAGACATTAAATAAAAAATATTTATTCAAAGATAATAATGTTGTGTTAATAAACTATTAAAGCACAAAAATGGAAACACGACTAAACCTATATTATTATTATTAACTAATGCTTATAACTACAATATAATAACTACATCTATTTAACTTTAACCGTGAAGGTGACGCAGCAAGCTTGGGACTCCATGTCTTCATCCCACAGTTTAATTTTCACTGGGAACTTGCCCTGGAAATTAAATGCATGATAAGTAAAAATAAATTAATAAATGCCCGGTTCATTTATAGTAATACTAGCGACCCGCCGCAGCTTCGCATGGGTACAATGGTGATATATTATGCATGTATTATACATAAAAACCTTCCTTTTGAAACACTCTGTCTCTAAAAAACCGCATCAAAATCCGTTGCGTAGTTTTAAAGATTTAAGCGTAGAAAAGGACATAGGGACAGAGAAAGCAACTCTGTTTTATACTATGTAGTGATTTATGATATAATTATTTCACAATGTCTGGTCATATCGTGCTGAGTGTAACTGATAAATGAACCATCAAAGTTATCTGATAAACCTAATCCTTTTGAACTGCGATCTCCGATCTGATTGTCAAGCGTAGAGATTCCATAATCCATAATAAGGGCCATCCCTTAGTCCAGCAGTAGACTCTAAATGGGTGGTGATGATGATGATTTAAGATCTTACCATGGCCTCACATAAAACCGATGTAAAATAACTTTCATCGTGTGAGTGAAGTTATCAGAGGCCCAATTACCACCCTTCCCAATCTCCCCAATTCCCAAATTCCCGACAATCCTCAAGTTCATAACCCCTTAAAAGGCCGGCAACGCACTTGTAACGCCTCTGGTGTTTCGGGTGTTCATGGGGTGCGCTGATTGCTTACCATCAAGTGATCCGTCTGCTAGTTTACCCATATCATTGAAGGGATGGGATGATATGGGATTAAATCTTACCGATGGATATCCCATAAAAAAAATCCATAACAAATACTTATATTATGTCCGGAAAGCTAACATCACGCAACAGGCCCTTAATGAACAATTTTGAAAATTTGCGATAGTTACTGCATGTAAATTGTGGGACAGTAAATTGAAGGAAACTTCTTAGAGATTGTTTATTATGCATAACGCGCGCTGAAAGAACTGACAGCATCTCATTATGTTAAGCTCTGCAGGTCTGATTGAAGTATCAAGTAAAAGTACACCATATTATGCAAGTATGACATTCACTTACTGCCACTTACTACACAACTGTTACTGTGCTAATGTCTACATTTCTAGAATGCTTTGCTTGCTCAATAGTAGACGACGCAAATCTTTTACAAAATTGGGTTTTAATAGATCAACTTTCATCCTTATTCATGTCTAAAATTGTCAAATGATTCCTTCCGTCCTGAATGAGAGAGAGATGGAGTATTCAGGAACTTCTATCTCTCTACATGTCAGCTATTACTCACAAAACACTACCCTGTTCCGTCTCCTGTTTCGTGTCAGGGCCTCAGTACCTATACAGTGATCTACCCGCGTACTCGGAAAAGGAATTTATATTCCTTACTATACAGGTACCACTATACAGGAATACTATACAGGAATTTATGTACTTGTATCTTAAAATGCATCAGATCCACTTACCGAGAACCTCTTGTCAACCATCAGGTCCACATCGAAGATCCTTCGTTGATCAGCTTCGAGAGGGCAGGTCAGGAGTTTGCAGGCATCGCCAGGAGCCTTGATGAGGGTTGTGAAGTCTCCTGTGTTGCTCACATCACTCGTAATCGAGAGCCTCAAGTTCTCTGCTGCGAAATCTGCAAAGCATCTTCGATTTTATTGCAAGTTCTTAAAGTACTATTTCCTTGTGACCTTGAAAAATGACCTTGCAAAAACCAAATCTTTTTTTAAAACACGTGGTTTTAAATGTATTCGCATTTATTTCCACATGGTACAAGTATTGTTGATTTCACAGAGGCACAATTGCATAAACAAACACTCTTTCGATTTACAACTTTTAGCGCAAATCCATAAGAAACAATTTTCTTTGCATGCACTGTAAACTGCGCAGCTGAGACTGGAATGCCCTTTCGAAGAAATTACCAGAAACTGTTAAATAAACTTGTGTTCAAACTAATTACTTGATAAATATTAAATTGGTAACTTACGTGGTGTCATGTCCAGTGTGATGCCGTATGTCTTGTTCTTCTTCAGGGTGCAGAATGCAGGTCCTTGGGGACATGGGTCCACTATCACGCTGTGGATGCTGCATTGTGATGCATCCACTGGAAACCAGACCAAATAAGATTACTCATATTGAATGAGCGGAAGATTTTTCGCAAAGCACTTATAAATACTAAAGGTAATTTGAAGAAAATTAATTAACGTCTTGGTGGAGCCAATCTGCAATAGCTATTCAAATGCACAATGTCGAATTCATTGAACAAAATTGCACAAGGGTAATCCTGATGAAGACACAATGGCGCGACCCATTTCGAAATAGGTCAACATCCGAATGAAAAGGATGCGAGGACCAACTAAAATAGCCTTTATTAGGAACACCTTTAAAAAAATATAATCACCATAGGAAAGATTATTTAATTAATAAGAAAATATTAGTAAAGCCACTTACCATCTCTACAAAGTTTTCTGGTGACATATTCCGAGTCAGCAGCCACGAAACCAAGACTCAGGAGCAGTACGAAAGCCCTCATGTTCGCAACGTCTCTGCGCTATCACCCGCCGTACACTAACTTATTATTGTGATAATATAATGGTCCTATTGACCGCAAAATAGATTGGTGTAGAAGGACAAGTTGACACAATGCGTTGTTACTGCTAGCACTCTCATGCGCTTCGCACCCGACACTTCGAGACGAATTGATTCTGATCGTTTTAGACTGGCTACTTGCTTGCATACCTAGTTATACATAGCTGTACCTCTCTATTGTATAACCTGTTATACAACCTGTTTCTAATATTTATTAGAGTAAGAGTAGTTTAAAATTCCAATTCAACAGCCTATATTTAAATTACTAGTGTCGTTGGTCTGCGATATAGGTCACGTGGGGCGAGCGTGTTTAGTCTGTTATGGACCTAAAATACCTTAGATTTAATAATATAACAATTGAATAGCTGTTTGTTCTAAAACACACAAGGAATTTATAAGCTAACTATTGTTATCTTTATTTTATTTGATTAGGCATAGCTTCTGGGATATTCGCACGGAATGTTAAGATTTGTCATTGAGTTATTGAATGCTTAGACCAGTAGCATTCTACATAGAGCGACGAGTGATGTGAAGGTAGGATACGCATTATTTTACTTAGAATTTGTAAAATATCTTATGTAGAATTTTGTGATTTGTTTGGATTGACAATGCGAGACGCTTAGACATATTTAACCACCTTTAATATAAATTTGGTTTCACCATCAAAGTGACCACAGTTTCAGTCGTAGACAAGTAATAGATAAAAATATGTTTTATGTTAAAGGTTTTAATGGGCTTAAATTTTATGATCATCAAGATTAAGAGTGTGTACCAAATATCAGATCGATCGTACGTCAGGAAGGGGGTTAAATGCCGATTAATAAATTTGACACAATCTAACAAACAGTTCAAGCGTTTCTTGTATCCTCATACCCTCGTGTGAAACGGGACACCGGGGTTTTAGTCAGTAAGAGTCTGACAGTCCCTTTTGTCCTAACCACACGACGGGGCTCCATGAAGATTTCCCTTGTTGGGGTAAAAAGAAGTTAGGTGCTGTATATAAAAAGTCAGATGACCATCGCATACAGTTGGTTTTCTGTAGTTTCCCAACAGTGTAATAGACGGCTAATGTCAGTAATTGATAACAAATGAGAATGTGGTCTTTTGTGTTTAATGTTATGTTTGCTCATTACTACGCATGCGTGTACACACACACACGAACTTGTGTGCGCTCGGAATGGCTTTACGATTCAATACTAGCATACTATGTGTATACAAGAATACATCTTTACGTAAGGTGGAAAAATGACTTTTTTAATACGAATCAATTGCCATAACGTGAACAGGATTGGAAATGCGATTCATTTACTTAGAAGAGGCCATCAGAAGTGTTACAGAAAGGAGGATTTATTGCTAATTTCTTCATTGTGTGTTGAGCAAATACTATCATTAGCTTTTTCGGTCCCAAATGCCAAATGGTCACGGTCGGTGATCAAATTAGCAAATTACTCGTTTAAGCTTTATCTAATAAGTCTAAAACAAATAGGTAATTACTAAAATAGACGTTAATAAGTTTGTTTATTTGCAAATCATTATATTAGGTACTCGTAATTGTAAAGTTTATGTTAATTATCCGTCTTTTCTGGTCGGGCGGCGAACTACCCTTGCTTGCCGTAAATGGGAATTTTCTTGTAGGTCTGAAGGTTGTAACGGTTCAGAAAGTAGTGCTGAATAGTCGCCCATCGAATCACAGTTACTAAGTAGATAGAATAATTCTTATCCGGCAATAAATGGCTATTTTTAGATGAGTACATTGACCGGGACTTTATCATTCGTATAGGTATAGACGTTATCATTATTATATAACCGACTTCAAAAAAAGAAGGTTCTCAGTTTGTCTTGTATGTATGTAAGTTTGTGCGTGATTGTCTCGCGTTTGACTTTACCGATTTTGATGCTGTTTCCAGCATAGTATTTTTTAGACTTAGAAGAAGGTTTAAGGGATGGTTAAAATAAGGTTTTACCTGACTTAAAAAAATAGAGACGGTAAAGAAAAATAAAGGCGGAAAGATTTGTATTTTTGATTTTCGTGCTGTAAATTTTTTTTGATCATACTGTACTGTATTTTGCGTAGTTACCAAAACACCTGTGTTAACTCGGGGGCCATATAAATATTAAGTAAATAATTATAACTTTAATATAATGAATTGTACATGTGTATATAGGTATTGATTTAAGAAAACATATAAGTAAAGAGAATTGTTTGCCACATAATCGTTTCAAATTTTCTATGTTTAGTTTTAAATTATAATCTTTTCCTGATGGCTAATTCACTTGAGAAGGCCTATGTTCATACCATTTTTACGAGGGAAAAATTATCCAATTGGTTTTCTCGCCTTGGGCGAGGTGAGAGGGAGTGTCAGACTCTTACTGACTAAAACCACTCCATTGCAGCCTGCTCTCAGAGCCGGAGCCCTCGTAACCAGCTTGGTAGTCTGCAGCTCCGGGTCGTCTTTTATCATTTCGTATTGGTATTTAGCTTAACCTGTTTATTTGTTTTGGTCAAGTTTAGTAACTGGAATTTAACCCTCTTTATGACGTCTGATTGATCTGATAATTCATACACACTCTTAATCTTGATGACCATACAATATAGGCGCATTAAAATAGTATAACCTAAAAAGATATATTTTTATGTCTAGATGTACCAATACATTACCTACTGATAGTTCAAATACATGAATAAATAAATTCCTCACACAGTTACTTCAATTTTTCTTTTATTATCCTCTTCTTCTTCATAGCCTCTATTTTTCCACATAGCCGTTACATAGTTTTTACCAGACGCCTCAAGACTCGGTATGCATATAGGTACAAACCATTGGAATGGAGTGAGAGAATCATTCCATGATGTAGGAGTAATTCAAACCCATGTTTGTACTCGTAATAATTTACAATGAAATATTAAAACACGAGAATCAACCTTTGAATACTGAAAACAGATTTTCTACTTAGTGATTTTTAATACCTCTATTTATGAACTTGAGACAGTGGCAAAGCTTGGCACAGCGTCAACCGTGCAGTCAACTTATTAAACAGGCGTTTCGTGACAGGTTATGGTGCTCGCTTCCACACTTGTATTTATTTACATATATTTATTTATTCCTTTCGGCTCTAACAACTTTACACCCTTCACATCGTAAAACCTGAACTTAAATTGTTTTGTTACTTAATTTGAATATAGTGGTAATGTATAATTATTATATAATTTAAATTAAATGGTAAAACTGATATCACAAATCTTCTCTGACTTTAAAACAAACCAGCTTTAAAATGTGATCTCCAATCCGCTTGCTAAGATTGATCTGAGGAGATTCGATGTTCGATTCTTTATATAGAGGAGGACCAAAATCCATCAGTTGAGTACCACGTACTGTTGGTGGTGATGAATGAAACAACAGAGTAGATATGTAAGTATATACAAATAATTATTTATTTAGATACAATTATATTACTTAATCAACTTAATGTCGGTGGTGAAACAGCATCGACGTTCCTTCTGGGTATCATCCCAAACCTTCCACTTCAGCTTGTATTTACCCTGAAAATAAAATTATATTACGGTAAATTATGTCATGAAACTATAATTAAAGTAATATTAACACTATGAATATAACATTAGTGAGACATACTGGGAAATTGGGGAAAGTATTAGGTAGGTACTGGGTTTTTTTCTGCTATTCGAAAATTTCTCAATAGTATCACGGAGTCGTGAATTGTGCCCTGTATATGGCAACAGGCTCATCCCCTATTACATGGGACTTATAAACACAAATGATGAAAAGTGGGTGTACATTGTATACCGGCATTACGTGGCGTAATGTGCACCTCTGCCTACCCTTTCGGGGATAAGAGGCGAGAGGTTGCATGCATGCACAGAGTTACGGATTACTCATGTAACTGACGCCGCGTCGTGTGTTGCAAAATGCTACTCATGAATATGAGCCTCTAACATGGGTTGAAACTGTTTGACGATAACATAAAAAAAAAGTTATTACCGATGGCAGTTTCTTGTGAAGATGCAGGGAGTAGTTGAGGGTCTGTGCCTGTCCAGCCACGCTGGGGCAGGTCGTGTATGTGCACGCGTCGTCAGACCCGAAGCCCAGGAACGGAATGTCACCAGAACCACTGTCCCAGTACACGTACGTCTTCAGCGTGCTTGAGCTGAAGTCTGGAAGAAATTAAACATTTTTGGATTATACTGTTATATATAGTTTCTTTTTTTTATTTTGTTAACATCACCCATATTAAGATTAGTCAAAGTCAAAGCATTAATTTTGAAACGTCTGTCTGACAGTAAAGCTAGGTGAATTCCTCCAAGGTATAGCTTCGAATGAAGAAGAACAAGCAAGAAACTCCATCGTCACGTGTTGTATGTTTTTTACAATTTCTCTAGTAGTTAATAGGTTACTGCTCGACCCTCGCCACCTCATTTAATTTTGTCACGGACGTACATAACTATAAGTCCCTAGCGTGGCTTGAAGTTATTCGAGTAACACGTAAAATCGTAAAACGCAATGAATATAACAAATTATGTGTCGATTTCGGCACGGAACAGACACATAACAAAATTGTTAGCAATTTTACAATATTTTTTATGTTTATGTTAAGTTAAAACTTACTTGGAGTGAAATCGAAGGAAATGGAGGCGTCTGTGCCTTTCTTGAGACCGCAGGACTTGCCCGGGTTCCGGCACGGCGTCACTCGCACTGCTGAGACTTGGCACACTTCGGCGTCAGCTGAAATATCAAGGAATTCTCTATTTAAAGGTAATTTTTAACAATTTAACAAGTTTAAATGTGACCTTTTCCAAGTTATGTATACTTTCTAAGACTATTTAGACACCATTGACTATCGGTGAAGGAAAACTTCGTGAGGAAACCTGGGCTTATAACTTCTGATTATAAGTTTGAAATCGCCAACCCCGAAATTGAGCAAGCGTGGTGATTAATGTTCAAACCTTTGCTGTGTGAGAAGAAGCCTGGTTAGTATTGGCCACTTATAGGCTATAAATGTGATATGACAAACGTAGGCATTGATGACGCTGTTACCGTCATGAAGCTAAGTTTCTAATCACAATAACCTATTCTACTAAACAGTTATAAACTAAAGTTTGCACTTAATGAACTCATTATCGAAAAATGTACAGTTCACAGTAATGTTTAAGAAAATAATTGAGTTTTATCAGTGTATTGTGCGTGTGTTGTGACAATCACTATGATTACGGCTGACATCCGTCTCATAGTTCACTGATATTACCATAGGGGGCGCTCAAGTACTGCTGTACTTGGGTACTTGCGTAAATATGTTCGTGGCTTGCCATTTGACCCCAACTTCAAGAAAGATAACTTCATATTTTAAGTGTGATTAAATTGTTCTACTCTTTTTTGGATTACACATCGCTTTCGTCTTATGTTTTTTACTAAGTCCTATTTCCTGGGGTTCACTTTAAGCATGAGTTTATCTAAATCAATTGCTGTTCATTAGTCTTCCTAAAACTCGAGAACGGCTGGTTCATTTGACAAATTTTGGTCTTGAATTAAATATTTTTGGAAGCCAGGGAAGGATTAAAAGATATTAATTTTTGTTTGAGGCGGTACGAAGTTTGCCGGGTCAGCTAGTTCTTCAATAAATAATAATCTATTAATATGAATTACAGCAAATGATTAAAAAAGTTGATATACTTTTATAGAATTTCTATAATATGTTTGTTTCAGTGGTTTTTCTATTAAACACCGCTTTGAGACACGATTTGCAAAATAACCAGCTGGCTACTGATTCCATGTAGATTTTTATGGAGATAGACGAGAAAGAAGTTTCATCGTACCTAACTCTTTTAACAAAATGTTTTATAATCCCACTGATGGTGCCTGACGAGACTGACGTGTTCAGACTAAATAGCCTATAGACTTACACCACTCATTCTATTCATAATATTATTGATTACTTCACATAATTATATTACCTAGATTATAGTTACCCAGTATTTCTACGTCACCCGATAAAGATGGTAAACAAAACGTAACAGGATTTATCCGCTTTTTTCTGGTTATATTTTTTTTTATACCACGACGATGGTGGCAAGAATGCACACGGCTCATCTTATGGTAAGTGGTTACCGGGGCCTATGAACTGTTGGTAATTGCTACCAAAGCTACCAAATTGATTGACGGGATACTAATCAGCACAACATCAGTAGAATGTGGTTTGGATGTTTGTCCGTCAATCTCGCTGAAACTATGGAACGGATTTTGATGAAATTTGGTAGGTATACAGATAAGGTATGAGCTGACTTGGATGATAGGACTTTTATCGCACGGGAACGCGGGCGAAGCTAATGGCAGAAGCTAGTATATGATATTTCTAACTCAATTCAATTCTATAATATGTACTATATTATGGAGTTGAAGTATACGTAGATATTAAAATAGGTACATTATTTTAATATCTTTTTCTAATTTAAAGAACACCGCACCATCTTATTACTAAGGAGGATGCTACCTACAAATTTTTGTTATTACCTATAGCTGCTAAAGATATTCGATACAGAAATATTCTAGATATTCAATACAGAAATTCCCACACACTGACACTCTATTGTACCCATACTTTCACTATAAAATGCTTTATAATAATCTATGTAGTTTATGTGAAGCTAAGCACGTTGACTGTTGGAATATTTTTAAAATATTAGCTCGATTTAAACCTCTATTACAATCAGCAGATCACTCAACCTTCTATAGGCTAATTTAACGTTCCAAGTTCGTTGACCGGCTTTAAAATATCCCCAAATTGGATGTCATTACATGCACTTTATACAAAAATTCAGCACTTTCTCGACATTTATGAGTAAAATAAAGTAAAAAATGCTTACATTCAGTACAGTTATCAAACGTTGCATCATCAGCGAGGGCTGTAGCCAGCAGGGCAGTGAAGAGGACTACACGTAGGACAGCCATGATGCCGACGGGCTCCAAGTGACGACAGTACGGCCGAACAGGACGATTATATTAAGACCACGATGACATTACGACCCTACGTCGTCGTGTCACCGATAAACTATTATAAATGACACTGTTTATTGTGTCTGAGCCGAGTTTGTGGCGGTCAATGTGCGTCTCACTAATGCATGCTATTTGCTAATAGTGTGTTGTATTTGGGTGCATTTGTTTGCACTCATTATGCACTTCGTTTGCTAATCTAATGCTAATGGTTTTGTAGTAATTTGTTTCTATGTATGTGTTGATTTAATCGTTTCCCAGGGCACTTTACTTTGTATTAGTTTTGTCTAATCAAAACGAGTACCGGTAAACTATGGCAACTTTACCGGGCCCTTGGCAACTTTACCATACTATAGGCATTCGGTATAAACTCATTTATCTAAAAATCTACCCACTAGAATTTGTTTTGTATTAGTAGTATTTTTTAGACATTAAAAGGAAATATTTACTATATTTTGCGTAGACGCAAGACTGTTATTATACAATAATGGCCGTCACAGTGTAGTGCTGAAAATGGCTAAAAGTTAGTAGTTCCTAAATTGTGCTCACAGAGCCTTAATTATATGTCACAGGTGAGTGAAATTTTGATCTTGAATGTATAATATAGTTGGGATTACTGTTGTAATGTCAGCAATTGCTTTTTCTTTAATTTATTGATAAATAATCGCTTCAAATGTTGACACAGAGGTAAAGTTGCCACGGCCTGCTTTGTGGCAACTTTACCTACAGTTAGGGTTGGCAATAAATGTTTTTTTCTTGTTTGTGTGTATGTAACCATTTTCGAATACCTAAATTTCCCAGCATAATAGTGAATATCCTGGATGATAAGTTATAATGTATTTAATAATACCTTTTGTTTTAGAGCCAAAATGGCTCACATGAAACAAAACCGCAGATAACTCGGAGTTAGACAATATAAAAAGTATACGAAAGTAATGTTAAAATTAGCTATGGAGATAGTGAAGTCAAAAAATTAAAAAGTCAAAAGATTAAACATTATTTTGTAGCCTTTTTTTACAATTTTAAACATACATACTTAAAATTTTAGAACTTAATTTAGTTTAAAAGGGAACAATATTTATGTCAGATATTTATGCTTTTTTTTACTTTAGGTTTAAGGTTTATATATTTTTTTTTAAATATACATGTCATAAAAATAATTCTCATTTTTTGACAACCCCGAGCGTAACAAATTATTTGTATGTAAATTACGATGAAACCCGTGGCAACTTTCCCGAACGTCTGTGTAGCCGTTATCTTTATAGATTTCCTCATATTGTTTGCATTATAATACGAAGAGGTCCTAGATGAAGCCCTCTGTACCTCAACAACTCTTTAATATGCAATACACGATGAATACGGCGCGTAGGTAAAGTTGCCAAAAATTTGGTATCTTTACCCATGTTGTTTTTTCTTTACTACGGCTAAAGTAAGCGTTTGTATATAATGACGATTACGGTAAAGTGAGCCAGATAGACTACAATTCTAAATATATAGTTTTGGTTTCTATGCGTCTTATGGTTAAAAATATATTTCGATTTTTGTTCCAAAATATGGTAAAGTTGCCATGTTTTACGGTACTTGGGTACTTAAGTTTTGGGTTCTTACTAAGAACTGAATTATAAATAAAATAGATAGCTAGAAAGTGGAAAGTTTTAAAAAAATCTTTGCTGTGAACGGACTTGTCAATAGAATAAATGGCCAAAGTATTGTAGATGTACAGTGGAGGACAGAGCCGCCTGATCAAAAAAGTCTATTGCTTGAATCCAGCATAAACATTTAGCCATACCCTATAAATATCTCATCTAATAGAAAAGTGATAACGTCGCAGCTTAGTGACTGCTGACCGTGCTTCGTTTGATGTTGTTCAGTTACCTGCGCCGGCACTGTCCACTACCCCACTTCATTCGTCTATTCAAGATCATCGGGCGGGGCTTGAGAGCGGATCTCATGAGGTGCAAGCAAACATTAACTTAGTGTGGTAATCAGGCGGGTGTGACCACCATTGTACCTACAATAGAGGTAAAAAGAAAAAATAAATTTTACTGAATAATATCTTTATTTACATAAACATCCCTCAAATATACAGAGGGAATAAAATAACTATAAAACTGAGTACGTTGTTACAATTCGTTGTTCGTGTACCGACTAAATTAACTTAATATTTAATTAATTACTATATACAAACTATTATATACATTTTAATACATATATTTTTACATACGCCGAGAAAACTCTTTGGCATATCATTTCTGAGTACTTTATTATATTTCACTAAACTATAGATACAGTTACAATCTCATTTTATATTATTTTAAGTCAATTTATATGGATTTGTTGTATTCATAGCCATGGATGATATTCTGGAATCTAAAATGAACTATAAATATGACCTGAATCAGGTTGATAGAAGGTGTAGCGAGCATCGTGCATACGGCTTATGATTATGGGTTCCTAGTTTGGCTTGAAATTGATCGAGTAACCTCACATTTCTTTTTATGTTATACTGAAACATTTATAAAATAAACTACATCAGTTAATCATTTATAAAACTTTCTGTTTATATTTAGGTATTTTTATAGACCTTTACATAACTTGTGATAATTTTAGTGATACATGTAGTATTTACGTTTAAGTAATAATTCGGCCTACTTTCAAGCTGTTTTCGACTTTAAGTCTTTGTAATAAAGCTTAATTGTCTGTGCATTGAAGAGAGCCTGGTATTTACTTTCTGAATACTGAGATAATATAGCTCTTGTTGTTAGGTCGAATAAATTCAGACGCGCATCACATCAAAATATTCCAATCTGGTGAATTTCTTCAATAGATTTTCGACCGTGATACAATAACATAGAGTTTAAAATCTAAAATTGATTGGTATAGATTGACATGCTGGCGTTCATGCACATTACAAGTAATTATAGAAAAATAGTAATATATATATAATGGATATTGTTTGGTTATTTTAAACTTGTAAACAAATATTTAATGCTCTTACATTTATCTTATAAAATAGTGGAGTGTTGAAATGTTATGTTTCGTTGTATTTTCGTTGTTCATTGTTAAATACCCGTAAATCTAATATAGATGTGAAAGTAGGAAGGAATTGGACTAATGTTATAAAGAAAATAAATTGATTATTCATTGGAATAGTTATATTATAGCTGGCGAATAGCTATGCTCAAACGTAGCTCACTACATTCGCCAGATTTTACATTTTGTGAATATTCTTTTATCAGCATCAAGTCCTAATGTGAGCTTTTCGATTAATTATTATGAATTTTCTAAGATTATTTAGACACTACTGACAAAAGTTGAAGGAAAACATCGTGAGGAAAACTGGGTTTATAATTTCTAATTATAAGTTGGAAATCGTGTGAGATTGAATGAAATTATTGATGAAATTATTTTGTCATTTTTCCTACTCAAGGAATATCATTAAAATTTGAACTCTCTGCCTCACAGAATAAAAACTGTTTTCATTCTATCAACGTTACCTTCACAGTACCTAGCACAAATACTTTAGCTAATTACAAACTATAATACACGCCTTATTGAGCTACTTCGATACAGATTCAGTCTTCTCAACAACACGTTAAAGTCCTTAAATCAAGAACATAGAGTTCAATTTTAAACGATTGCTAGCGTGGTGGTTGTGTTATGTTGGTCGTCTCTGGACATATGGTGTAGGTCCTGGTGGATGCCAGCTTCCTTCAGTATCCTCATCCTGGGTCCTAAGGGAACACCTAAGGCTCGAAGTTTGTCTTCACCAACGTAGGGCAGTTCAGCCGCACCAACTTTCTCTTTTTCTAAAAGTGCTGCGTATTTCTGTAAAAACAACAAATATTTATTTGATTAAGTGGTTAAACACATTGGTGGTGGCTTCTTGTATCCGTCTTGGATTACTAGTTTGAATGGTTTTAAATTTTGCGTTGTTTGTGAAATTACATGGAGAAAACAGATCTGTTTTGTTGGCCGCTAACAGCATCGCACACGCTGTTCATCAATATGACTCCTGATGTGACTTGAAATCAGTAGAGCTTTTGACCATAGCTCACAGGAATAATCCGTATATTTATATGTCCAGTTGTGATGTTATTTTGTAGAAGCAGTGCTCATAATGAAGAGTTTTCGCTTTTAACATTATCAGTAGGATACTGTTGTCTGTGATATTATGGTCAAAATGCTGTTTCTCACCTCATATCCAAGTTTCTTGAGGAACAGTCTCATGAGAGGAGGCTCGTCTCCGAAGAACTTGGTGAGCCGCTTCACTCTGTCAGGGTTGCTGAACGAGTAGGGGTCTAGGTGACGGCCGTGGCTGCCTGAACGAATGTACTGCTGCGATCTGGAAATGTAAAGATAAATCGTGATAGAATGTGGAATTGCTAAAGATGGTTTCTATTTATTAGGAGACGTTTGTTATTGCTGGAGTTCTTTCTGTTTGTTTGTAAATTTCTTTTAAGGGTTGGGTAGCGGTATCTGATTCGGTTGTAAGATTGTAAGGTGTATCGAGATCACCTTTACGAGTAAATAGTGATAGTTTCTATATTAATATGTCATAATGTATGTGATGACACATTCAATATCATAATTAGTAGATTTCATTTCCATTTGAACTTTGCTATTTTAGCTTTACTAAAGGCCTTTTAAACCATTTTTGGTATGATTGAAATCCAATTTGACTTTTACTCTTAAAGATTTGAGATAACTAACTAACTGAACCAAAACTCACTTGTACATATGTCTGAGGGCGGCGATCTCAGCCCTGATGTTGTCCATCTCCTGCATGACGAGGTGCTGGGTCCTCATCTCGCTGGACAGGTGGGCCACCGACCGCGCCAGCGTCACCACGTGGGACTCCAGGCGTTGGAACCGCTTGTTTATACCCTGGAGAGAAAAAAGGACCGATTAAAATAATGCAATTACTTGTTAATAAATTCTGTAAATGATAAAGAAAACTGTTTTTTTTTTGAGGGGCGAAAATGACTTCTCCCGCCTTGGGCGAGAGTGAGTGTCAGACTCTAACTGACAATGACTTCTCCCGCCTTGGGCGAGGCGAGAAGAAGTGTCAGACTATTACTGACTAAATACTACCCTGTTCCTACGCCTGTTTTTCGAGCCGGAACCCTGGTAAACGGCATTAGCCTTGGGACTAACTGATTAGGGTTGGGACAACCAGTTCCAATACATACTAACTAATCTGGCGACAAAATATACCTTTAGAGACTTGAAAATACCAACCTATGGTATGGTATGGCTATTTGTAAATAAGTCATTTTTTTTTAGGAGAAAAGAGATTTTGATGACAGATGTGTTCTTTATTGTGATTAATGTTGATGATGTTTTACTTACCTTCAGGTCATGTTTCTTCCTGTGGTCGTTGGAGCTCCGTCTCTTGTCCCTCACCGGCCGACTGCTCACCGAGCTGGAGGGCAGTGAGGACATGCTGCCGTACCGACGCTTTGATGATAACCTGGAAATAATAGCCATGTATCTTAGAACCTCATACTGTACTTTATGAATGATTTAAAATGATAAAAAGAGAGACTGCTAACAATTTGGAAATAAAACTCTTAAGGAGAGATGTGAATTTTAACAGTAATTAAAATTATTAATTACAACCACGTTAACATAAAATCATGGTTAAATCACGTATATTAATGGAGAAAAGCTCTATTATAATAGTTTCGAGTCACAGACGATCTCTTCATCATGAGCAGTATGCGCAAATGCAGTGACGTCGCGCTACCTACCACCATTAGTATGTATGTACATGGGAAAACCGTGATTTTTAGTTAAATTTGTATGTAGTTATTATAAAAATACAACCCCGTTGCCTTGCAGCGATTTATTGCTAAGTGTGCTGTTAATTTAATTAGCTACGTTTTTTCATTTAATCTTACTTTATCCCTTCGTATGTTTGAAACGTGGATCCACGCGAGACACAATGACGTGTTTTCTATTGTTGTCATATACTTGTTTTGTATTGTTTATTTTGGTTCATACCTAGATTCCCATGTAGGTTGTTTAGCGAGGCTGGCTGGCTTCCTGACTCCGAGCAGCTGCAGCACTTCAGCGTACATGTTCTCCAAGCCACGTAACTGCCGCCGGATGGCGCGCGCGTCGCCTGATGATGAACTGTCCGACCGACCTTCCAGTAGAGACGATAGATCCAAGCTCCTAGTTGTGGTGGACGTCATATCGGTGGTGTCTAGACCAAATACTGGAAAAGGGAAGGTTCTATTAGGTAAATGCGAAGTAGAATAGGTTCATTATGAATATCATCAGTCTGGAAAGCGTAATGTACAGTTTTTTAGTTCTTTTAAGAAGTAAGGTGCACGACCCGGGATTTTTTTATCTGTAGGTCAATCATATAAATAATTGTTTTAAAATGGTTCTGGAAAGTTTATCGTTATTTAGTATTTAGGTAGTTCTGGTTATCGTGTCTACCTAAATATGACTTTACATAATGGTGGCAGAAAGATTTAGTTTATTTTTAGAAGGACAGTAAAGACACTAAATCTTCTGTGAGTCCCTATTTGTGTTAATCGTAAAGACAAAAAAGGCCAACTAGGAGTAAGTAGTTATTTAAACTTACAATGTTTCTTATAGTGATGATCTCTTTTAGAGGAGTGTTTCTTATGAGAGTGCCACCGCGGTGACTCGCGACCACGACGCCTTTCGTCTGGGTACTCTGATGATCGACCTGGAAGACTGAAGAAAAAAACAAAAATAGTAAAGAAAATGTCATGCCAAACCTTTGTAAAACGAGTTGAGTACCGTATCTAATCTAATCAGAAAAATATAGAAAGCGTTTGACGGTTAAGATGGATATGAAAAGTAAATCTTCTGATTTTTATTGTAAAGAATACGTATGTATTTGTACAATTTTTCTCAAAATATCTTCACTTAACATATAAGATGAATCTGATAGAAAAATATGTACATATATGAATTACTATTTGTCAATAAATGTTAATGTATTTACCTATTTCTCTTATGCATATCTGAGGATGGAGATAGCGGTGGCAGTGGTGGTGTGACCGAAGTGTCGGATGTAGCTGATGAGTCCAGGCGCATGCCAGCCAGCTTCGGCTCCAGGATGTGACGTAACTCACATTCCACCCAGTCGTTCTCTGCACCTGGAAACATGGAACAAATCTTTAAATCTGGTTGGTAATGATGCTCTTAAAAGGTTTATCCGAACCCTGTTTTTGCTCAATAGGTAGCGCAAATGTAGGAAGAGATTTTTTCGTCCAATCACAGTTGCTATAAAATATTGCACGTCCAATGGTGTGACACTAGCTATTTCCCAATTGGACGAAGAACGAGAGTTATACACTAGTGCCATTTGGTGAGCAAAAGTACTTGATAATAGTCTCGCATGGTATTTCTAAAGCGTCAATAAATAATATCTTACTTTGTCCTGGAGGCTGCTGGCTTGTTCCAGGCTGTGGTTGTCTGGTTCCTTGTGCATCAGAGTCTGCTGAGGTATCATGCAGGGGCTCTGGTCGCCTACCACTGGAGTACGCCACACTGCCTCGCCCAGAGTCCACATTAGATGACTGTCCTCCATTCTTGTCGTAGTCTGAAATATTTTCAAAGGGGGATTAAAAATAGAATAAGTATTCATTACATTGGCTTAGGATTATTTTAAAGTTAATAGCTTTCGGAGACACTTAATACAAGTTTCTGTTGAATGCTGATGTAGCGGATAGCCCTACCCATAAAGAATTACGGAAGCATACCTTTTTATAATTTCAATAAAACTAGTTACTTGATTTGTATTGTAAGTAAAGCATTAATGTCAATGGTTCCATAAAAGTTCGGATTTACATACACTGTAACCAATTAAAGACATAAATAAACTTGTTTTTAACGACTGCGTAATTTGTTTCTTTCATACTTCGTCAACTTGGGCATCACTTGAAAAGATTTACGATCGGCATAAATGTTTATGAGGTAACAAATTTTAATATGGCGGTGGAGTATGGTGATTAAGAAGACAGACAGTAAATGTACAGAGACTTAATTTATAGACTGAGAGAACTAAATTGATGTTAATTTTTTACCTGAGCTAGCCCCTGATCCTGCTCCTTTCTTCCCATGTGCTTTGAGATCCTCTATTCTATTTGGAGTTTGTCTTGATGAAGACGGCTGTGGATTGTAAGCCTCGGCCTTCCCACTCGAGTTATAAACACTATCAGCTGACTTCTGACTAGCACTCTCATCGTTCCTCTCTTGTGACGTTGATGGTTCATCCTTCTTATGTCCTATTGAATCCGGAGTTCTGCGTTCCTTATGAATGTCTGGTGTTCTCCGTTCTTTATGGCTATCAGGAGTTCTTCTCTCCTTATGACTATCTGGTGTTCTTCTATAGACATTATCCTGCATTCTTTGTGATTCTATTGATCGCCCACTTGTTCTAATACGCTCTTCATAACTAGATCTACCCTGAGCTGCTAGTCTTGCTCGGAAGCCTCCATCATCAGATTCCCGTTCTTCCCCATTCCGTGGATGTTCATTAGGTGTGTGATCTAGGAGATTTCCATGGGAATTTCGTCTTCCAGGATCGTGTATCTGTGGAGTTGTGACCTCTGGTCGGTGTTGTGGCTCGTCTAATAGGTGAGGATGTGAAGCCGCCCGTCTTCCTTCCACAAAGCCTCTCTGTCGCACTATCTCTCTTTCTAATTGCTGTGGACTTCTGAGATCTGGTCTTGAATGTGAGTTGTCGAACTGGAAACATAATATTTACATTTTTAGCCAATATAAAGTGAATGATGATAATGGTTTAGTAAAATACAAAAAGAAACAAATGGCTACCAAGTCAATGGCCGTTGTTAATATTAGCTTTGGTAGAAAATATGTTCGCATTATGTAGAGGAAGTGGTAATAAAAGTAGACGATATTCCTTAGACGTTCGTTGTAAAACATGTTATATTATAACAGCTAAAGGAAGTGCGAAGTTGTTTGGTTTCCTCAACGCTGGCAGATGCGAATGTCTATAAAAAGCGTATGGGTAATTTAAAATTTGCGCTTTGATTTTACTATAGCGACTTCAGCTGTCCTACTCAGGTGTGCTACTAACCAGAAAAAATATTTTACCCAGTTGTTTCTTAATAATATAATGGCAGGGGTTGATGACACATTTCCTTTGAAATATTTACGAAAATGAAAGTTTTGTAATGAATGAGTGGAAAAACATAAATGAGTAATTAATTGCTGTTATAAATCTTATAGCTGATATCACAATTAACAATGTAAATAAAGAAACACTGGACGAATACAAGTACTTTGCCAAAGAGAACAATGCTCCAATAAATCCAGTAAAAATCTTTGCTAAGATGGCGGCGCAGGCGCTTTGTACACTGAATATAATTGCTACGCACTCGTGGGAACAAGGCGTTAATTGCTCGAGAACCATTATCTCAACCTGAGAACAGAACATGGGACTTTGTGTTGCAAGTGTTACGACAGTTGGACGTACTGTTTGAATAATGTGTCTTAGAATTACTTGTAACGATTCTGTTTAACACGCTTTTCTGTAATTGTTTCAGTTCTGGCATCGATTTCAAAGGAGAATTGATTGATCTTGTTAGGGATTTTGAAATTAACGAATTTCCCACGTCAATTGAATTGCAACCTTTTTTAAAACTGTTAAGGTCACTTTTGCTAAAAATTCTAACTTGTTAAAATGTAATTTGATTTCTACAGATCTCTAAGTTTCGTAAGTTCTATTCAAATAATTACTGTAATATCTCAATTCATATCGATGTCCACTTCAACTTTTCTTAATAAATCATTTACATTTGGCTTTCCAAACACTATTCATGTCAGTAAAACCATTCGCAATGTTTTAATTGTTTCAAACGTCTATTGTTACAGCAAATGAGTTTATTGTACTCTTATACACACTGTACACCGATTCATTTTTATCTACATGGTAATCTACCTGCGTCTTAATTGCAAGTTTATGTGATTGATATTGTTGTAAATAGTATCTTATGTCTACCTGTGATTGAGGTCCAGTTTTCAATGAAGTGAAATTTGCCATTGATCGAACTTCCATGTCCCTTTGATACAGCGCACTTCTTCGGCCTGGGGGCCCATACTGCTGGTATAAGGCATCAGCGCCCAAGGCTTGAGGCTGCCGGTGAGGTGTACTGGCCAGCATCTCCTGCGACCTGGCTTGAGGGCTCATCATCATGTGGGACTGCACCATCTGCTGCTGCTGCATCAGTTGCCTGGTATAAACGAACCACATCATTAAAATCTCCTCTACATCATTAATCATTATTAGCTCTAGCTTGTGTTGAAGGTGTAACTATGAAACTGGAGTCTTTGTTAAGACATTTGTTGATTGAAATTGATAAATGGTATTTCATTCAGTTTTAATTGACTCCTTATCTGATTGAAAATGAATGTTAAATGGTAGGTTCCCACATATGCAGTGTAGATGGCATATAATTACTGTGTCGTATAATATTATTATCAACAGTATTGCTGCTATATTATTAGAGTGTGTATTTTTTATTTTAATATATGGGATTAATGACTGTCATAAAATATTTTGGGTAGCACTGTTTAGAAATGCAACACCACCGTCGTATGCAGTTACAGTATTGCATAAGAACGTAACGGGTTTAAGTTGGGAAGGAAGTGGATATCATTACTCTATTAAACCAAGGAGTCATACCTGTGTGGTGACGGACTAGGATACGCCATGTTATTGGCGATGCCGTGACTGTACTGCATTTCCGGCCTCGTCTGTGTCATTGGCCTCCCATATATTCCTTGCTCTACTTTTCTCGGTCCATTCTCTCTTGGTGTCACCTGTTCAGGCTCCGGCCTCTCTGGTCTCTTTCTCTCTTCACTGTTATTCAAACTCGGCTCTTGTTCATTATTCTTCTCGCCATCATTAGCATCTTTACTCTTAAACCTGCTTGAGATCATATCTTTGAGTGTGTGGTATGTTTTACTGACAGACTTCGTGCTCTTCGGGGCGTCTCTTGTGTTGTCTTTCCCAGTTTCAACGGTCACTGTTATGAGCTGTGAGTTGTTCGGTGTGTCGACTTTGCCGTAGGTCTTTGCTGGTATGGGAGGTTTGGGCGAGTCGTAGTTTTGCATGTTCCTGGGCACAGCTCCCTGGCTTTGGTTCATGTACCCGTACTGCTCGTGGTACTGTCTGAAGCCGTCCCCAGACGTGCCAGCCTGCTGGTTCTGCGTGAGAAACGGTATGTATTAAGTATCGTGTGTTATTGTTAGTCGTGCCATGGGAAGCGCACACAATGGGCTGTTAGGGAGCTCGGATTGTTAGGAGCTGTGTTTTTCGTAGCTGTAAATGTGGTAACTTTGGTGAAAGGCGCATTATTAAAGATGGAAATTAAGAAAATAAGTGGCCTAAATGCTATCGAAAGTTTGGTGGACTAATGAGCTATGTTTGTTTGCTATATATTTTCGTGTAATAAAGTTATTAATTGCCAGTGATGGCATCCACTGTAATAATACTTGCATAATAAACTTCTCTAAGTAATTTTATGTACTCTTTAACTACTTTGTGATTATTTTATATAACGTTAATGAGTTCATGTTTCATAACTTAAATGTCTTCCATTATTCTTTCTCAGACTACATCAGTTTAATAGCATTTCATTGTAATCTTATATACGTTTACCAAATCACTTAAATCTCGACAAACTTATTAAAACTTCGCCCAGTACACAACACACCCTCACAGAACACCGGATACAGCTGACTCAACACAGCCTTTACTCAGAAATACACATTTTCTAAACACAAAGAACAAAGGTATCAAATACAAACATTTTCCAGCGCGAATTCCACCATTTTAATTTTAATAATCACTTCACATTACAACACAAGTTAAGTTCATAAAGTTCTAAATATTACTGATGTCGTGCGCACAACACCGGATGCGCGTGCGCTTGGATCCGACCGTGCGCCCGACGAGAGGCGAGGCTTGTATATGACGAATGACGAATTGTGTTCCCTACCTGTACGTCTTGCCTTGTACACGTCTAGCTATATTATCATGGCCTCGCTTTGTACCATCTTTTCTCGCATTCGACGGTCAGTTTATACTGGTTTTAAATAACTTGATATTTAGCCGTGTGCACCGTCTTCTATTTGAGTGAGAACTTCTTCTTGAGACGGACTATTGTCTTTAAACTAAAATATGTTATGTATTTTTAAATGAGTTGCATGGTTGAAGTTCTTAGTTGTAGGGATTTTAATTCTTGTTTTAATTGTGGAGTCCACAGGGTTCTTTAATCGTCTTTCTTTATTAATAAAAATGTTGTAGTTAGTTAGTGTTGATACTAGTAGCAGTGAAAGTGATTATTGGGCTTGAAGTTTTGGGCCTGAAAGACATTTAATGATTCCTTAAACTATTCCTTAGTAACGATTTTTATTGTTCCGAAAACAATTGCTAAGGGCTGGGTTAAGTAACCATTAAATGACTCTGAGTCCGTACTCAGAGTTGTCCATGCTACCAATTGTCACTTACTATTTCTCGATCAATTGCCCCTACTATTTCCTAACTTTCTCGATTTCTCTGATAATGTCTAGTCGTGTGCCATAACTCATGTGGCCGTGACGTGCCATCATCAATAACCATCGATGTTACGCTCCAAGACACTTCATGGAACTTCCTTAATCCTTAATTATTTTCCGCTTGATGGGTTTTCGAAAGGCCTATTACCTGTTATTGCTTTGGCTTTGGTATGAGATTAAAGTTGTAGCAGTGTAGGTGCGTAAATATGCGTTTTACATAATATTATGTGTATCGTAGGTCCCTTAATTATGTTGTATTAATGCAAGGTCGCGTCTGAGGTGCAAATTAAGGTACTTAGTGCTGCTATAAAATGTATACTCACTTTTAAACATTCGTGTTATAACTCCTATGTATTAGGAGGTGAACCTATTGCCATATACTGAACACTATTCCAGACTATGTGCTACAACTGAGAAATTTTCGAAAAGTCGAAAAAAACCCAGTAATACTTTGCCCGACCCAAAAATCGTACGCGACCACTTAACCTTCGAGGTAGTCTGTGTGCTCTATTAAATGTTTTCGCAAACTGTTTTCTATAAAACGTCGAGTTAAACAATGAGATGAACTGTAACAATAACTTTAGCTTTCTTGGATAATGTTGTGTTTATACTTGTGAGACCTTTATTGTGAGTACAGTCGTGTGTACATTTACTACATTGCTTTTCTTAACACATGTTTGAAGTTTTACTACGGATGACATTAATATCAACATGACATAACAATATCATCTTTACCTATATCATTAGGTTAGATATTCCACTTTCTTTTTAATTTGAGAAGGGAATATCGTCCAGTGACATTAAAGTTTTTTTAATGGAACAAGCCCGCCTCATCCTCATACCACTGCAATTCCTGTAAGTCAGGAACTACAGTAGATATAATCATGAAAACACCGTCCAATGACTGTTACTTACTAAAAACTACCCCGTTCTTACTCCAACTTTAAACCGGAGCCCCTGTAAACCCCCTATGTAGTCCGCAGCTTCTGATTCATCTATCATACGTGGTAAGTTAGTATGTGTTTTTAATATATCAATATTCACCAGTAATAGTTACAATATTCGCCTTATAAAGCCGGTACAGTTCGACTATAGCTCGACACAACCGTTGTTTCTCCGTACGCACCTCAGTGCTGCGCGCGCGCACATTGAATTTTTATGGGTTATTTTATACCACCGTCTCCTATTGGGTTTCATAACATTTACTAACACTGTTTGGTGTCCGTACTTGAACTGGCCTAATGGCGTCTAGTGGACATGTGGTCACTATTTTGGGACCACTCTTAAACTAAAGATAGAATTCAACCGTTACTAAGGCTTTTATAATGTTTCTGTACTAAAAGTAATGTTTATAATATTGTCTTATTATAGTAATTCTATGGTTATACTAAAGTTCTATTACTGCAGAACAAACCTAATCAGTCAATTTATTATCGTCATAGGGTCTTTGAAATCAATTCACACTAGCTCAGTAACCGATTGATTTAATCTTAACTTGATTCAAATATTCCTTTTTAGGTAACAGTACGATTTCCTGATTTGTAAGTCATTTACAAGACACACATCAACATCATCAGCATCGGCCTGTTTCCGTCCACTGCTCTCCAATAACACTCCACTGTGCTACTGAGCTCGATCTTCAACACAACTCACATTCAACCACACTCGCATCAAAATTCACAGACTAATTTAATCTATTACTATCATCATGTCGTTTATCCTACATCTCCATCCCTAAATCTTCAATATCCAAAAAGTATCAACGTATTTCTTTCTAGTTTTGGTGTAGCGAGTGTCACCATCGGTGTTGCCAATTGCTTACCCGGTGATCCGTCTGCTCGTCTGCCCTATGCCATAAAACAAACTATCATAAGTAAACTAGAATTTATTTAATCGTGTATGCTTCTCTAGGCTCGACTGCGAATGAATTTAGTCCACAGTAAACAGTTTGCCCCGAGCTAAATAAGCGCTACATATTTTTCTAATAGGATCCAGGTATAAAGTGTTTCAGTCTAGTCTGAGTAATTGGAATTCCAGGCAGGATTCTAGTCACGTTTGTACCATTTCTGCTTAACTTGTTGGGACCTGTTTGAAGGTTGTTTTGTCGTTTATTTACTTATGCCACTGATGTAGTGAACGGATTTCAAACATGTTACATTTTTATACATTAAATTAACCATTTATTGAAGTTTTTTTGTGGTTAGTAGCTGTCTTAATTGGCTTTTTAGCTCCAGTTTGAAATTTTTAAAATAAAGTAACAAAGGAATATAGTAAATCAACTCAAAATGCAATGTAATTTAGAAGAAAAAACTTAGAAATTAACAAAAAGTCTAATAAAAAGGTTTGACTCGTGAAGGATTTGAACCTCCGCCCTCCGATGGTCAAGATTTGAATTATATCGGCGCTCTAACCTACTGAGCTAACGAGTCTTGCTTTGTGATGGTGAAAAACCCAACCACTAGCGTGTATATGACGTCATAGTGACGTCACACCGTAGCCACTGCAAAGTAAACATAGAAGTCCAATAGTTGTATTTAAGGAAAATTAGAAACTTCATTATTATCAAGTTTTAGGATTTGGTGAGTCATTTTTCTATTTGTAAAGGGTAAATATTGTTCTTGGTATGTATAGAAGTAGAAGGAAACTTTTTAACTAAAAATCACGGTTTGCTCCCGTATTAATGGACATGGATAACATCGCACAGCCTACAGTAGGGTGCGCGATGTCACGGCGTCTGCGCACGTTGCTCACATGATGAAGATGAAGAGTCACTCTGTGACTCGAAACTAGTAGAGCTTTTCTCCATTAATAATATGTGAGTAAATCGTGATTTTTAGTTAATTTTGTATGTCTCACGATAGTTATTATAAAAATTTAGGAAACTTATTGTCCTTAAAACAATAAATAAGAATAAAAGTAAAGCAAGTAAAGATTTCTCCATACTAAAAGACAAAGTCACAACACAGGATACTAATTAGACCCAAAAGAAAATAATGCCGGAATTTAATATAAAAGATTCACTTTGTATTTTCATTCCGATTTTCCGACTGTCATTTGTTCAAAGTGGTACTACTGATACTTCTTATCATATGATTTGTTTTGATGTTAGTATGATTCACCCTCATTTGTTGTGGCTTGCGTTACCAAGCGATACCTATTGATATTATTTTCACTGCACATTGATAGCGATAAATACAATATTTTAATTATCTTTTCCTCTTTGGTGGTGGGGGTAAATCCCACTTCTGACTCACGTTTTAAGGCCTAGTCTAGCAATTTAGGTTCTGGAGGGTTTTTAATTTCAGTTTGGAGTTTATTATACTCTGTATTTTAGAAACAATGAATAGTTTCAAAACATTTACCTTCGTACTAAAATCATGCTATGTAGTCAATCAGAAGTTAAGGCGAATTAGTTTAAAATTAGACCTTGCAGGGATTTGAATAGGACAAAATATTGCATTACCAATAGTTATTTGATTATTGCATAATGCAAATGAAATCTATCTATTTATACCTATAACATATTCACTGCAACTGATTAGTAATTGTGACGTAATTTTCACGATAGTGCTGGATAATTTCACCATCCTGTAGTAAGACTCGTTAGCTCAGTAGGTTAGAGCGCCGATATAATTCACTACTTGACCATCGGAGGGCGGAGGTTCAAATCCTTCACGAGTCAAACCTTTTAGTGGGATTCTTAAACATTTTGAAAATCATTTCTTGATTTTTTTATTGTCCTTTCGACATCTACAATATACGTATTTCTCTTTAGTGAAAACGAATCTGTATTAGAAATATTTTTTAGTAAATTACGTTTCAGAAAACCGACTTCAACCAGCGGTTAATATATTAAAACCTGCTTCTAAGTGTAACAAATACTTTTCTGAAAACCGCATCAAAATCGGTTCGACCAATCGTGAGATAATCGCGCACAAACCAACCATACATACATAATTATTATACATACAGGTCATACAGAGAATCTCCTTATATTTTTAAGTCGGTTAAATACATTGAAGAAACAGGTTGATATTGAGTGCTACTCACAAGGAGTTGTCCTTCTGACCGCTGGGATTATTGGCACAGAATTAGATGAGTTTTTTGTCAGCCTCACTGCAGCATTCGTTTCTTGTAAGAAAATGTAAAACAAAATCTTACAATAATTTTTCAATGTCTAGATTTTGATAAGTAGCCAATTTTTTTGTTACTAGACTAAAGTATCGGCTGCTATTAAAGTGTATGAGTAATCGTGACGTCATTTTCCCTGTACTGGTCGACAATTTCGGCTGTATGTAGCAAGACTCGTTAGCTCAGTAGGTTAGAGCGCCGATATAATTCATTACTTGACCATCGGAGGGCGGAGGTTCAAATCCTTCACGAGTCAGAACCTTTTTGGTAAAATTTAATAAGTTTTTCTTAATATAATAATTTAATATTTCTTAATAAGGTTATCTATAAAGACTATAAAGTCTTTATAGATCATCTTGCACGTTTTAAGCTTAAACAGATATGGTAGAAGACGGTAGAGCTTCAAATTATCTATCATTTATCTACAATTATAGGTAGGTACTAGTATCGATTTTATATTTGACCCTAAGATAATAAACATAAAACATTGTAATTATGGCACAAAAATGTTGAAGTCGAGACGCAACTTTGAATGATAGTGAGAATGTAAGGAAAATCTGTGAAAACTTTTCCAATTAAAATTACTAGAACAATAAAAAAGCTGACTCGTGAAGGATTTGAACCTCCGCCCTCCGATGGTCAAGTAATGAATTATATCGGCGCTCTAACCTACTGAGCTAACGAGTCTAGCTTCACACAGGCGAAATTAGCCACCAATATCGTAATTGTGACGTTATTTCACAATTACTCATAGACAAAAAATACATTAAAATATTATGCAAGAATGGCTTGGCGTCACACCAAACTCATTTAAAATCCAAATAATTACAAATGTGAAACTGATAATGAAAATATTGCTCTAACGAAAGCAGCTGCAACAGCATAGATTTGCATTTGGTGATACGTCAGCTCGTTTACCGGCTTATACCAAAAAAGAAGTCGGGTTTTCCTTCCTGACGCCATAACTCCACGCATGATCAAATTTCACGGTTTGCATTCATTGGAAAGGTCTCGGACTCCGTAAGGTTTATAAAAAAGTATTCAAGAGAAAAGCAGGAAATCAGGGAAAATCATTGGTGGCGAAACAGAGTTCGCCGGGTTTGCTAGTCATTTATAATCATGGATATTATAAACTTCATATTCATAATAGCAGATAATCTTATCTTTTATCCAGGGACTGTGCCGATCTTCTGTCCATTGCACTTTTTGGTACCGGCATTCCATCGAGTTTGGTGCGACGCCAGAACATTCTTGCATAATATTATCTACTGATACTAGCGTGAGTAATAGCGAAATAACGTCACAATTACGATATCGGTGAATAATTTCGCCTGCACAAAGCAAGACTCGTTAGCTCAGTAGGTTAGAGCGCCGATATAATTCATTACTTGACCATCGGAGGGCGGAGGTTCAAATCCTTCACGAGTCAGAACTTTTATGTATTGATTGCTCTTTTTTATATAATTTTTCAGTTTGTCTATCTCTTGAACTGCTCAAGTGCCATGCAAAACAATATTGTATTAGCAACTAATATTACAAGACCAGACAAAAAGCATGCTACATTTTTACTTAATTGTTGAATGCTACTTATCCATCGAGGAAGACGACGATCAATGAAACGAGTAATATTGTTTGAAGGATAATTTAAAAGGTATGATATTATGGTGGTGCCTGGCCCAAAATTGGAATTGGTAAGGGCTGAAAGAAGGCTTCTTGGTTGACTGCAACGACTGCAACGACAGCAACCACTACACATCACATCACATCATCAGCCTATAAGTGGCCACTATTAGCCAAAGGCCTCTTCTCACACAGAGAAGGTTTGAGCATTAATCACAATGCTTGCTCCATGCGGTTTGAGCATTAACCACTACCCTGCCTTCTAATTACCAATTTCATAATTTAGCTAGGACTTCTCTTAAGAGATTTGTTGTTGCAAATAGTATTATATTTGTATGCCAATACGGTGTGATTTGGTGTGAAGCCAAATGCTGTTCACAAAATTATCTAGCATTATTTTTAATGTCTAGGTATTATTGATATTGGTGTATGAGTAATGCTGACGTAATTTTCCCTGTACTGGTCGACAATTTCGGTTGTATGTAGCAAGACTCGTTAGCTCAGTAGGTTAGAGCGCCGATATAATTCAAATCTTGACCATCGGAGGGCGGAGGTTCAAATCCTTCACGAGTCAGATTTCTTTTTTGTCGTTCTTAACTATTTTAGAAATATACTTTAATATTTTTCTGCCTTCAGGTAGTGTATCTTTTATTGCTTCTATTACAAATTCACAATCCCAACAATGAAAGCATTAGAATATCCTTGTTGTGTCATTTTCCAAAGGATACTCTACCAAAAAATAACGTAATGATCTATCCTGATAGGTACTACTCTCTATGCTGAGGTGTACCCCAGGGCAGATAAACATTGACGCAAAAGTAAATAGTGGGTATTCGCGTTCTGCAAATGTAGATCTAGATTTTGGTACGATGCATATTTTTTTGGCACTAGATTGTTGTATATTTGTGTATGAGTAATGCTGACGTCATTTTCCCTGTACTGGTCGACTATTTTGGGCTGTGTGTAGCAAGACTCGTTAGCTCAGTAGGTTAGAGCGCCGATATAATTCAAATCTTGACCATCGGAGGGCGGAGGTTCAAATCCTTCACGAGTCAGAACCTTTTTGGTAGACATTTTATAGATTTTAAAGCATTTATTTATGTTTTGTATCTGAGTCTACTTCTTCAATATGAAACCTGAAAATATTTTCACTAATAACGCCATCTACAGGCTTATCTACGAACGATTTAGATGCCTAGAATACTTTATCGTGGTATCTATTGATAGCATTAATATTATCTATTAAAGATTCATTCATTACGGGATTATTGTTAGTATCAGCGCCTGTATCATTATTTGATAATGCATGTGATGTCATTATAACAAAAGGTCCCTAACTTTTTCCTACCTCTGCCTCTAGTTACTTTGGGTTAGCACAATATGTCCTTCTTTCTCTGGTCTTTCACTCTTGGTCATTTTTTCTTTGGTCTCCCTCTCTCTTTCTATCTTTCTTTCCAACTGTATACGTTTTAATGTTTATGATGCAAAGACTGACTAAATAAATAAATACATGACAAATTGTTACGCTTGAGTTCTACTGCTGTGGGCAGAAACAATGAAATCCCAAATGACTAATTTCTTTCATACGTGCTTTGTTTCATTTACATTCGTTGATTAATGTTAAAATGCTTTTAAAAGATGTCCTGACTCTATTTATTGAAATAGTTTTAAAGCAAAATCTCAGGCCACATTAGGACAAATTAATATTCTATGATGTATGAAGTATATACTAGACAATTCTGTAACTATCAATTTAACAAACTTTCGAAGTGAGCTCAATTATATTCTCGCCTATCATTTGTCGAGATTATTCTCACAACCAATGACATGGCGGACCGCGATCGAGTTCCCTTCGATCTTTTGAATTGCAAATTACAGAATAGACTAGCTGCTCTCTGATCTCATCTTTTGGTAGCGTTATCGTAGGTGTCCTTATTAAAATAATTACAACATATCCCTATATGTTTCCTAGTCAACTTTATTCAAAAATTGACAATCAAACCACGTATAGTGACGTCACTACCTCACTCCCGACCTTGGATGTCCAAGTGCATGATACATCCACACGTCCTTTAGCACAACCTTAAATTAATAAGCATAAGGTTTAAAATGGATAAGCAATTGTATATTATTGTTTTGCGCAGAATGAAGGCAGTGACCGACGCGGCATTTTCGCATAGCGATGAGGAAAAAATATTTTGTAAGCCTAGAATATAATCTTTATACAATATTATGTTAAGGTTTTGTAATATAAAATGTTTTAATTTAAACTATAAATATTTTTACAAGAACATAGCGTAAGACAATGCAAGATTATTGTTAGCTTTTATGGGTTTACGTTCGCAGCCGAGCGGTGAGATTGGAAAACCTATAACGTGTCAATGGTATCTAATATATGAAAGTCAGTGATTGATATCTTATACGTTTAATATATTATTTTTATGGTATAAGCCGGTAAACGAGCAGACGGATCACTTGATGGTAAGCAATCGCCGCCGCCTATGGACACCAGAAACACCAGAGGCGTTACAAGTGCGTTTTGGGGGTTAGGAATTTAAATGTTTAGTTAGGGAATCGGGGATTGGGAAAGGGGGTAATTTAGCACATAGTACTATAGAGCAAAGCTTTTTAAATTATTAAACAAAAAGTAATAGACAGTTCATTTTTAAGAACTGATTAAACGACTGAACAGCTATAGATACCTACATATTAATCATCATCAAACATTAACATAAATCGTCAATTTTCCTTTAAAACTCACATGAATGAACTTACATTACATTTAATCAAAGTTAGAACCTAGTTTAACAAAGGAAGTGAATTAGTTGAACCTGAGATCACAATCTAAAGTGGTAATTACATCACAAATGTGGAGATTACGCCGGAGATAGGGATAACACGGTGTTTGGAACAAGGAACTGTTGAGGCTTCACGCTAGATAGCTTGCAGGAAAAGGTGGAAATTCTCTTTATGTTCATGGGGTTAATGGTTAATGGCTATGTATTGCTTTGGGTGTAAAATAGAATGTGGTCAGTGTAGGTAAAGAGTATGTTTGGTAAATAAAATTGAAATTAAAAATCTATTTGTGATCGCAAACAGTGCAATGTGAAAGAAGTATCGCGTCGTGCGAGATATTAATGTTGTAAGAATATAAAATTAAGAGGTGGTTGTGAAGTTAAGTTGGGTCTAAACGATTTAAGATTTTTTATTCGAGTAGAATCGGTTAAAATCTATATTTTTCTAATAACTATCGTGAGATATACTAAATAAACTAAAATAACAGAAGGCTGCGCTATATCGCCGCGTCCACGCGCTGCTCATGAGGAAGAATCCCTGTGTGACTCGAAATTAGTGATTAGAGCTTTTCTCAATATAATTAACGGGAGTGCACCGTTGTTTTAGTTAATACAAGTCAAAGTATATAAAGGCACCATGTTTGTAGGTTACTTTTAATAGCCTTTATTCAAAGCTAACCCAATTTCATCTCGACTATAAGGCCGCGACTAACCATCCATGTCGGCTAGTAAAATATCGATTAATAAAGTACAGTTGGAGGCAGCTCTAGTCACTAGTGAGGTGTAATTTGTCGATAAAATCCGTTAGACTATCGATGTTTATGGTTATTGTTTCGATCGAACAGTAAGTAGGTTTGTTTAGGGATGGTAAACTTGTAAATAATTAATGTTTTAAAAACAAATGTTTATGTTTGTTTGCAAGTAGCATATTATTATTGAAATACCTCATTGTTACTAGCCAGCCAAGGAAATTATTTTAGGGTTAACTAACTTTATTCATATTTTGTATACAGAGTCTTAACTGTTGCTGAAGCTAGTCAAAAATGTGGGTGGATACATAGGTTAGGTTCCGCGTGCATATCAGAGAGAGCCATCACGGATAGGGCCCAGTAGGGCTGATGCCGACCCGGAGAAGTCATTGGATAAAACTAAAGGGTATGTGGACATTTTGAAGAGGCATTTTTGACAATCAGAAGTGTTTGTATCTTCAAATTAAATAACAACCCCACCTGCTTAACCCATTAGCTATAGACACGAAGCGTAACGAAATGTTATTTAACTTTATAAAAAAGTAATTTCATGGCCTAATAGCCAGAGTAATTTGGACCTTAATTGATTATACTTGAGTTTATTATAGACAAGACAAAACTTAGTACTTTTTGACGACCCTAGACTGCATTGTGGATCATTTTAACACTAAGTTATACAGATTACTAGGTACTGTGAGGTTAGATATCTAGACTAGAGTCTGTAATCAGTTTGTTTAGTTATTATTCATGGTACAAGAAAGTGGAATACGATGGCCAGTGACCATATACGGCAATAGTGGTCACGGTTCCATTTTAAAGTTGACTAGGTTGATTATAGTCTATAGAATTGGAAGTCGCGATTCTGATGTAGATTCCTCGAGGGTAAGATAGATCCTAAATATTTATATTCTAAGAAGAATAGAAGTATCTTTATATTCTAGGTTAATAACTTTACCCAGTGCTTAAAAACATAAAATATACATAATTCACCTCTACTTTGTAAAATCGTAATGTATCATATAGTAGAAAAAAAATTTACCAGCATTTTCCATTTCCGTAAAACACTTTTACCACGACATAATATTTATTTTGATTTTCTGCAAGGCGTCCCAAATGGGCCATAGGCATGTGGGACGAGTTAATGAATCACTCAAAAGTTACCATGTTTACAGAACATTGTTTAATGTATGTAGGTTAAGGACTCTTTAAAACTTACCTCAGAATGTGTCCAAGCTGAGAGTGCTTTGGGTGGCGTGTCTGGAGCCACAGCACCGAGTCTGCCCCTCTTCCTCGCCTCCTGCAGTATCGGCACTTTGGAGTTCTTGTCTCCCGAGGATAGGATCACTTCGCGTTCTATCTGTTGAGAGAAAAACTTGATTAATGATATGTCTTCATGATATTATAGTCGTATATGTATCGAGATACTGGAACAGTTTCAAAATAGTGACATAACCGAGCAAGATAAGAATTTAAAGATCGTAGTAGTATTAAATACATTTGATTCCCATGGAACAAATACTTTTTTCAAGGGGGAAAATCATTCAATGTCTTCTCCGCCTTGGGCAAGGCGAGAGATTGTGTCAGGCTCTTATAGATTAAAAAGCACCCTGTTCCCACTCCTGCTCTTTGAGCCGGATCCCCGGTAAACTTGCTAGGTAGTCCGCAGCTCCAGAATGGAACAAATATTGGAGTTTAGGTACTATAAATAATATGTTAAAAGATATATTCATAAAGGTTTTTTTGACTTTGAGTTTTCTTAGTTTGAACCTTTGTAGTGGATACCAATGAGGGGTGAATAGATAAACAAATGAAAAGTAAATCAGCTAGAGAAATAATAATCATCAAATTGCTAATTCATTCCGTGCACCTACACTACAGTTCTGAATATTTGTGTATATTCATGAGATCGTAAATTCGATAGCGTCCATGATTCCAGTAACTTTCTTTACATATATCATTATGTAGATTGTCGGGACGATGGGTAATAAGTACCTAAGTAAGCATGGGTCTCAACCTCACGACCATTTCCTATAAACAAAGCCTTGGCAATTTGCCTAGAATGCAATGGTACTTAGCACTTAGTATTAACATGTATAAACACAATTAGGATTGTCTAAGGCGTAGATAAAATGGAGGCAAAGGTGGACGTTCATCTAGACACACGGCAGTGTGTCCGCCAAGTTCGAGCAAAAAACCGTGGGTTATATTACACGAACCATTTCGGGCCAAGTTCGACCCACCTATAACTCAAAATCTATTTTATCTACGCATATGAAATTTCTAGTATCTGTTGAGATCTACTTACTTATCTAAAATACAAAATTTCATTAATGTACCTATTGTAAGTCTTGAGATATTGACGTCAGAAAATCGCTATTTTTACTATACACTCACTGACTGACTCACTCACTCATCAAAAACCTAGACCACTTCCAATGGTCGTATTGACTTGAAATTTGGCATGGAGGTAGGTCTTTAGGTCAAGGTAAAGGAAAAAATCTGAAAATGGCCAAGTGTGAGTCGGTTTTAAAAATAATGAAGGTATAAATTCATACCCCTAAGGAACTAAAACAAAAAAATTATCTATATCTTCCAATGGTCGTACTGACCTAAAATTCGTTACGAAGGTTTGTATTTAGTCAAAGTAAAGTAAAATAAGAAAAAAAGAAAATAAACCTTACAAAAATAAATGAAATCCCACCCAAAACATAAATGTGAAAGGATGCCAAGTTCGATAATATTGGAATGCTTCGCCTATAAAAGAAGTGAGATCTAAATAAGTACCAAGTTCCATACACAGACCTCAGTTAAAAATGATATAACTTGGCAAGTTTTAATAGAAAATTATATACTTGACTCATTGCGTTTAGTAGGTTTATATTATAACAAAGTGTGTGAAAACTTGCCAACTTGTTATATCATTTTTAACTGAGGTCTGTGTATGGAACTTGGTACTTATTTAGATCTCACTTCTTTTATAGGCGAAGCATTCCAATATTATCGAACTTGGCATCCTTTCACATTTATGTTTTGGGTGGGATTCATTAAACGGTCACGTATCTATACAAGTCTTCTGGGGAGGTCTTGAAATGGCTGCAGCATTAAGAAACCCTGATGTTTATGTTGTAGGTTATGGAGAAGTAAAGTTTGATCTTAATTATTATCGTTTAAAATACTAGTGTGGGAGATCCATGGTTCGGCACGAATGGGCTGGCTCGACTGGATTGATACCATGGTCCCGCAGAAAACCGACGTGAAAAATTTGTAAGTGAGCTTACCGGACGTCCAGTTATTGTCTTTACCAACAATTCCTCAACAATCCTTAAATTCATAACCCCAAAAGGCCGTCAACGCACTTGTTACGCTTCTGGTGATTCGGGTGTCTATGGGCGGCGGCTATTGTTTACCATCAGGTGATCCGTCTGCTTGTTTACCGACTTATAACATAAGAAAACAGGATTGTTACTGACGTAGCTGACTGTGGTTAAGTTGCCAAAATAAATAAATAAAATCTCCCGTCACACATACAGAAGATGATGCTGATCAAAATGAAAACTATACATATAACGAGACAGCACAAAAAAGCAAAATTCTCACCTCAACAATAATCCAAAACACAAAATGCAACACTAAAACAAAAATTAAAGAGATTTCCGATCAAATCACACACGTCTCACTTGTAGATGAGCTATGTAACAATGAAGCACTTTCACCCAGACTCCATACAAAGCAAAAAATACAAATTCTCATGTATTGGAGAAATCGCGGATATTACTGGGATCCAATCACGATTTGTTTATTGCATGTAAATGGAGCGGCGCAGGTACTTTAGTTTTATGCACCATGAAAAAGAAAAGTGGTTTGGTAATAAAGCTTATTATAATGTGGAGTAAGTTGTCTGAATAATTTACGCTTACTTGAGCACTACGGCTACGATATAGTACGAAGTGTTTTTTTGCAGTACAGTATTCTGTATTTTGCAGTATTGTTTACATTTGTATTTTGCAGTAGCAGTACGATAAAGTACGAAGTTATTATGCAGTATTGACCAATCCCAAGAATGAAATGTTATAGCAAACATAAAATAATACTTTAGACACATTAACTATACCTATTATTGACAAAAACATATATTTCAACAATCCAACGAACCGAACCTCAAAATATAACAACAAAATTTTCCACATAGGCTTCTTCTTCTACTAAGAAAAAAAAAAGTGTCGCCATTACGATAGACAATTTATCGTATACAGGAGCGATCTAAATATACGACACGACACATAACTCGCATGTCACTAACCCGAGGCGAGTCGACTGAGCCAGTCCAGCCACTTAACTAGCGGACTTGCCCGTCACTTGCCTGAGTGACGGAGGGATGGACAGGGACAAACTGTTCGTATGGGGTGTAGATGTCGATGTAAATGACTGTGAAGAATCATGCTGAATATCATTAGAACTTGAAACGAGATATTTACCATGTTTTTAAAACACGCATGAACGGTGCCTCCAGGCCTCCATGATCATGGCGCTTATAATAGTGCCGAAATATCGGAAACTCGCAGAAATTAATAAACATAGGAAATATCCCGTTTCAACTTTTCAAGTCTTAAATCATGATCAGGATATTGTGGGGATTTTGAAAGAGAAAGAGAGGAAGAGATCTTTGTACGGAGTATAATGGAGATGGTTTATTAGTTAAATAGCCTATTGAAAGATAGACAGAAATCTGAAAATTATATTGCTACTACTTCTGATCAAAGTAGGAAATGAAGGATTATAATTATACCATGTGAGACTTAGGATGGCCGTATTTTTAGCGATAACAACTATTGTGATGTGAATGACAAAAGCTTTACTAATTTGTAGCAGTGTTATAACAAAACCATTTAAGGTAAAAGGTGAAAGTTTTTAAAACGATACTTATGGATCTCTATAGAAGATTAATATGTCCGTTGATAAAAACTGGTAATTGTGTAGACAAATAAGTATAACAGGCACGTTCAAGAATTACATCCGAATATTACAATGTATGATGATAATCCAGTACTTACAGGGAACTTGTTGGAATGTGTGTGTAGTGCGGCCGGCAGAGAAGGAGCGGGGGCGCCGGGCAGCGCCGCCTCGGGCGCCGGCGGCATTCTGTACGGAGGCCCACCTTCAACTGTACCTGGAAACAAAGGTACAAAGTTATAGATTATTATGAAACAGAACATATTCTATACTCATGATAATGAGGATGTTTTTGGTGTTTTTAACTTGTGTGGATTAATCGGAATAATTTGAGCTGCAATTACACCAAGTCATTTACTATACACACAGGTTAAAGGTCAATTAATCAAACTTGGTCGGTTGCCCTAGTCGGCAAACTTGTGGAATGATTACCATTTGCTCTCAAGGAACCGCTAGAAGTAATCATAATTAGGGATCTCCAGAAACAAAGTTCATAAGATCCGAGTTTAAATCAAACGTAGTAGCAAGTAGTATCCATATAAAAATAATTTTATACAGTAAACTTGAAAATAAGGCTACATATCATGGTAGAGGATATAATAATGGGAAAACACTGCAGTCACCAGCCGACAAAGGAAGCCATGCAAAAACGATAGCACTCATTAATTTAATGGAGGATGATGGTAGTAATATCACTGCGCAAGTTGTGCCCTGCACTGGAATTATATCAGTCATTCTCATGAATACGTCACTAGAGGACATTGGAGTGGATTGTGATCTTTAAGGATATTATAATGTTATAACAGGTGTTGTTCAGATGGGGCTCCGAAGGTTCTATTGAGAGCACACTTATACAAAGGTACTGACTGTGTCCACCAGGATGATTTTAGTGAGCTAGAATTCCACCGTTCTCATTCATTCTCTCCTAGGTACCATCTGAAGGTAATTTTTTTATGGTATAAGCCGGTAAACGAGCAGACGGTGATCCGAATGCCCGTTTACCGGTTGTTAGTGAGCAGTCGCCGTCGTCTATGGCCACCGAAACACCAGAGGCGTTTTGGGGGTTAAGAATTAAGGGTTGTTCGAGAATCGGCGCTTAGGAAAATTGGGCCACTGGTAACCTCACTTATATAACAAAACAAGCGTTGTTTCACGTCGGTTTTCTGTGAGGCCGCGGGTATCACTTTGGTCCAGCCGGCACATTCGTGCCGAAGCATGGCTCTCCACACTTGATACACATGATATAGATAGGGTGGGATGTTTACAAGGAAAGAGGTTTTTGGTCCAGAAAAATAAACCCCTACACTGAACAGTACAACCCCTTACAGATTTGTTTACCCACTCTTACTGTAGATAGAGAAATATAGTAGGTGTACGTATCACGAGCCATATCTGTTCCATCTATCAGAGATTAGTGACTGGAACTACGCACGACTTGGTGATAATTTACTTCCTGCGAACCTAGATGGCGCTCGCACTGACAATTGAATAGATCTGATTGGATGTAAGTGTGCAGTGCCGTTAGCTCAATTGTTATCATTAAGGTTTTGTAACATCTACCGTATAGTTAAGTAAGAGATTGTTGGTAAAACGACTTCCTAAAGAAATTGCTGCCCTATAGTCAAGCGAGGTTTTGGCGTCGCTTAGATTATAATTTGTTATAGTCTAGATAAAAGGTTTATTAAGAATACGAAATAAATTGGTATACCTTATTCGTTCCGTGTTTACTTTAGTACTGCGAATTACCGTTACTATAATATATTTAACAGCAATAACTCCTATGTTTTAAAAAATATGGCAAATTTAACTATTACTGATTTAATAGTGATAGTCACAGTTACAGCTATAAGTAAAGCAATCGTGAGATATATTATTAGTTATTACCTAGTATTATTGTATTATACAACAGGATGTCTAAGATGGCTTTTAAGTACAATCAGCGAATGTGTCGGTACTGCGGTTTGTGGTTTGGGCCTCTGAACATAAACCGCAGTGATCTATCGATCGATGCGTGTGCGCAAGTGCAGGCGACCAGAACAGGTATTATTAAATTGCTACTTCACTCTTTCTAGGTTAAAACTTAACTGGATATTGTGATAGCAGGTAATTTCGAATAAGAGCAAAACTTAGTAATTGTTATGGACTTGTACGGTCTCTTCTATTTTTACTTTATGTCTGGAATTTAAGAGAGATTGTGACCTATTTTTATTAAATAAAAGCGTTTCGGAGTGTTTTACTAGAGCAGTCTGACAGCAAACATATAGTTTAAAAATAAATTGTGAATGTATAATTTACTTTACGGACAGTAAGAGTGCGAATACTTGATGAAAAATTACTACAATTTTAAGTAATGTTTGCAATTTATATTAGCATTGCATAACATAGATTAACAGAATACTCGTTTGAATTGATGAGGAAGTTGTAAATAACAAACGATTGATGAGATACAATTTTTCTCACCTGAATACATAATTATATTTATTAGATAATTTAGATACCGAAGAATTGTACATAATATGATATGATGAGTGTGTTCAAATATCTCAATTCCAATTATTTTGCTCATATAAAAATCTTCAGTGTTTATTATTTAATTTACCTTAATGTTATAGCAATAGGGAATAAAATCTCGATTTTGCGATCTCGTCCATTTTGCGAGCGAGATAAGAAGAGTGCTTTAAAAATGGAGGAGATTTCGCGAGATTTAATGAGATTGCTTCTTAAAAATTAAAAAAATACATCCATAATTGTATTGTAGGTAAAATGTAAGATCTCGCTTGAACCCAATCTCGAGATTTACATTCCCTACATAGCAATTTAGCGATCCCAAAAGTGCTCACACAAAAAATAAGAAACCTCCATAACATATCCTGATTACCGTTATTACCAAATTACACCAGATATATACTTTACATTATACTTATACAAGATGGACAATGCTCTAGTTTTTTGCGATACACATTAAAATTAAGATGAGACGTGCAAAAACTGCTGTTAATGGCAACGTCCGCCATTTTGGCATCAGCTGTGAACCGGTTCGTACGGTCGGAACGGTACCGTTTGTATCGGGTTACATTGACGATATTGTGCTAAATGCCCTCGATTATAAGGTCGAATATGGTATAATGGTATTGACACTTTAGGCCTAAACTATCTATCAACATATTACGTAATGAATGTCTCGTGTTTCGCTTTTGAAGTTAAGTTTGTTATTAAAGTATTGAGATTAGGGATGAGGATTATTTTTAAACATATCTTTTTGAAAATAAGACTGCCTCGTTGGTCGAGTGGTTGTAAGTGCGACTGCCAGAAAAGGGGTCTCGGGTTCGATTCCTGAGTTGGGCGAAGTACTGTTGAGCTATTTTCGGTTTTTCGAAAATTTCTCAGTAGTAGCACGAAGTCTGGAAATGTGTCCGGTACATGGCAATAGACTCACCACTATGAAAAGTGGGTGTACATTGTACAGTAGCATTACGTGCCATAATGCCTTCAGTGATTAAAGGCGTGACGATGAAAAAATATTTTCTATAAAGAAAGTGTTCGATAATCGTTTTCCATTAATGAACAAGTTCCTGATCCAAATATTATGAGTAGATTCTTTTCTTCTCCGCACATATAAATATGCATACGAACTTTAAAGTAGAACACATCGTTACGTAAACTGATTCGGTAAAAAGTAAATCGAATACATCAAAGCTTTATCGATTTATGTAACACACGATTATATCTATTAGTAAATAAATCATAATCTAATTAATATTCACGCTAATTATTCATAACAGATAAGGAACGGAAGGCGTTACGTTATTGCTATTAAGTCGTTGTGCAAGCGAAATAAATCTTTAAACAATAGCTCAAGAAGTTTCCGAACGCAGCGCAGTAAAAACAATATGGCTGCGGGTTTTTGGCGGGAAAGGAAGTGACAGTTAGTTTGCACGCCATTTTGTTTGCATTTTTTGCCTAACTAATAAATTATATCCTTGTTCTTCTGCAAACGTGTTCAAATAATTTTATTTTACATTTAAAGTTTTATATTTTTCTTATTTACGACTCTTAGTTTAATTTATTGCTTATTTATCACCAATTTATGCCTGATTTGAATATTAATTACTTCATTTAGTACCAACTAATGTATACACTTTAGATTTTTATCCAAAAAAGATAAGATCTGATGTTTATCTTAGTTCTGAGAACAACTACAGACATCTTGAAACTTACAGTTAGGTTTACTTTAAAAATCCATCTCACGATCATAGATTTAACGGATCAAGAAGGCGATGGTTGTGTTAATTTAGACATTAAAGTTATAGTGGTAGAGTTTAGGATCGTTAAGCATAATGTTGAGGGTCCTTTCGATAAGCAGGTGCATTCAGTTGACTTTTAACCGCACATCTGTTTAGTATCGGTGTTTGGTTCTTTGTCGCTTGCAAAGGTTTTTTATTCCAACGGTTTTTAAAACTAAAACAGGAAAATTTTGTTCGTTACTTTTGCAATGAATAGTGGAACTTATAAACGTGAGAATCTGAAACTATGGCGAAGTAAATATGAGGAAAATTGAATTACTTGTCAATTCTATTCAATAAACTGAATTGAAATGTAGAATGGACAATCCGAATGATGACTACAGACAATAGGTAATGTGTTTTTGTGATCAATGATTGAGAGAATGAAAAGTAGTTTTTGATATTGGAATATCCGAAAACTGAGAATGGAGAAAGAAAATAATAGGTTACCTATAGAAACGACCATGAGTAACATACACGCGACAGTTAAGTATGTTGTGAGAACTCCTATACCAAAAATAGAAAAGATCAAAGATCAGACACTATTTTTCAACCAAATGCAAAACAATTTCGTAACGTAACATAATGCCAATTTAGACAGTTCAATGGTACGGCTGTAGTGGGTGTAGCAGAGTGCAAGCAAACCATGAATTAATTATGCAGTCAGTTTAGTTGCAGTCTCGTTACTGAGCCATATTTGGTAATAAATGCCAGTTAACTCATGTAAATGTTCGGGAATATATCAATATCTGCTCGAGTAGGTTGTATCTTGTATGTTAGCTTATATTACCAATTAGATATAGTATTGGAATGTGTAGTATGAGTCTTACTACTTAGTGGAATATTTTGCGAGTTTGTAAGGTTAAGTGAGCTAGCTGATTGTATTTTTTATTTTGAGGAAAGAATTTAAGGAAACCTGAAAACTTACAATGCGTATTTGACGGGCTCACTTTGACGTGTATGTACATATGTATATTTGTTTGTGCGCGATTATCTCTTGTTTGGCAGCACTCATTTTAATGCGGTTGTCAGCATAGTATCTTTTAGACTTGGAAGAAGGTTTGGGGATATTAACTGACTTAAAATTAATGGAGGCGGTAAAGAAAATTAAAGGCGGATTTTTTTATTACTAAATTTACTGTAGTACTTGTTGTCAAAAACTATCGACATCATTGTTGTTATCTAAAAGATAGATATTTTATGTAGCTATATAAAATACTTCTTATTATTTTCGTCCTCTCGAACAACACTTTCATTTTCTTTACAACCATACCTATCACTGCCTTCCCCTTATCATTGACCGTACAAAGGTGTAACCAATGACTTGCTTAATCTTTGGGAATTACTTCCATTGTCAGGTGTCCCGTCATCCGTCAAAACTAGACGCCATTGTTCGAGCCACCTTGAATAGTACCTGTCAGACTGACATATGACCTTAGGTCCACGGCTTACTGTTCAAATTGCATTGATTGCCTTTCATAATTGAGTATTGTTTTGAAGTCCTTGTTAATTGCTGCTACTGGGTGGAAAGTTATTGGTAAAGGGACATGGTCGTTGGTATTTTTATTTAGAATGTTTGTGATAAAAACTTCTGGTGAATATTACAAGTTGGCTTAGGCTACGGTGCCTGCTTACCATCAGATATTTTAGAGATTTTGTTATTTTTCGGCGTCATCTAGTTATTTTAGAGATTGTCATGTAAAAGTGTTATCTTGTAACCTATTTGCAAAAATAAATATTATTTATAATTGATCATCATGTCGGCCGTAAGCTATGTTGCTACAAATAGGGTAGACGCGTTAAACCATTATTTTGGATAGGCTTTAGGACTAGGCTAACAAATCAGTTTTTTTAATGAATACTGAACAACTGAGCGATTAGTGTCGTCCATAGTCACTCGTAATATCAGAGGAGTAGAATTTTGGTATATTTTTATGTTTTCGACAGAGCAAATTTGGCACAAAATGAGTGTACATTTTCTGTGGAATACAAGTGTTTGCTAATACAACAGTCACATAAGTCATTCCAATTAGTTTTAAACACAAAATCGCCAATAGAGACATAAATTTTATTTATCTGTCTGCTAGTTTTAGTACGAATTTATGTTGAAATAATATTTTATTGAGTTTTAATGCGCATTCAGCTTTAAACACATTAATAATTTGTGAATAGGATATTGCAATAGTTTCTGAGAAATATCTTAATTACATTTTAGGTGAGGAGTTGGTTTTTACGTCCAGAACTCAGAAGTAGGTATTTAATAGCAAATTCTATGTTTTTATAAAGAAAAGAAAGAAGATACATCTCCATTTATTTATGTAATCAAATATTGAATTTTCATAATATCTTTGTAAATAAGATGCGGACTTAATTTCAACCCGGGGTGGACCCCGGGTTGAAATTGACACACAACAACACATCTTTACAAAGATATTGTGTAGAGGATGGTTGACACTTCAGCTGACCGAAAGGCAGGATTTTCATAAAACAATACCTACCTAGATGCAGGTACCTAAGTACACAAAATTGTTCCGATTTAGTTATAACCTATATTTAAGAAGTAAAGTCTAAGTAAAGTTACGTATAAGTTTATTTATAAGTATAAGTTTTAATACTGTAAATGGAAACTAACAGCCTTCTATGCAATTAAAACGGTGTAATGATGCAAAGTTTCCGGTCAATATTAATTTAATATCGTTTCTGGATAACATCTTTTAAACAACATTAAACGTTCGTTCGTTATTAGAAACTCAATAATTATAATTAGATTAATAATCTTTGTACATACTCTAGGTCGGTATAGTCGGTAGATAAATCAAAGAACAAAATTAAGAACATAATTTGACTTTATTGATTTTTGGTTAATAAGCATAGAAGTCTTATATTTTATGTTGTATAATATTTCATATACTATTGTACTATCAGATATTCGTTACTTAAGTTATTTAAATGATATTAGTTAATAATATCAGTAGACCCGGAAATGACACCAACGTATGAGAAAAAGGTTCATATTTCACGACTCATATTACGATAAAAAGTAAAAATGGTTTCTCAACTATCGATACCTCGCATACTCGAACTGCGCATCTTAATCACACAGCTACATAGCTTAGTATCAGTGAAAACGGTCACATATTTTCACAGCTTAGCTATTATATCTTCGTAGAATAGCTACATAGCATATCTTTGGTGGAAAAGCACCCATACTGCCTCACTCAGAGAGAGAATGATTACTTAAACTATTCCTCCGTAACGATTTTGGGCTGAAAACAATTAATTGCTAAGGACTATGTTAAGTAATCGTTAAATGTCTCTGAATGCGGCAGTATGTATGTTATCTAACCTCATTTTTATTACAAAATAGTCTCCTCTAATAATGTGTATATAATGGTCATTTCCCAAAGCTTGCGTGCCGTCTCGGTTGGCAGTTTTCTTCGGATGATTTTAAATAACGATATAATTGTCTTTACGGCTTTAATTCATTCTTGGGTAAGTAGAGGTTCTTAATTGGGTTCTGGTTATAGTATTTAACCTTTTTATGGGTTCATTTTGATGGAGAAATTGTCTACAATGGTGTGTGTTTCTCATGTAGGCTTGTTGTCTGCGGTTTTTTTCCAATAGCTACATTTAGAAAATGTGTTCATATTATCCTCATTTAAAAATATTTTAAGTTTTTCATTGATAAATTAAGCTTGTTTTATAATACTGCTAACTGTCAATTTCGTATTAATCCAGGTAGAGGATTACCTACAAATATATACGAAAACCAGAAGAAGGAAAATGTTGTACAATTCAATAACCAAATGTTAAGATCCTAGCCTACCTCTTTTAATTCATCTAACTACATTCAGTCAGTAATCTCTAAAAATACTTTTGCACTATCAAGTTTCTCCTTACACCCCTCCAATTAATTAATAATCCAGTAAAAGAAACTAATCACGGTGTACATCTATTCACAGTTACTCGCTTACAAAGTAAAGCCTCTATGTTCCAAGAACTGTGTGTCTATATAGAAGTGTTTAACAGTATCTATCTAAGTAATAATAAAAGATAATGGCATAGGATGTTCCAGGACTTGATATAGATTCGTTCGCACGTTCGTCGTGACGTGAATTCTAATTACACCAACTGTTGTTCAGTGGGAAATTAATTGTTTTGCTAGGATGTAGGAATATCACGTTAAGCGTTAACCAGTTTTCTTGATCCAGGCAATGCGAGTTCTAATAAGAAATGAAAAATATTTTATAGCAATGAGTAACTTGGGATAATGATCTCAAATTCTAAGATTGAAAAACAAAGGAAAGTGATATGTAACAATTTTAATTTGAAAGAAACAAAATCACAGAAATATACCGTTTTAGGAACGAGGCTGTGAGAAAGATTGCAATTATTTGGAAAGTTCCATCGGTACAAGATTAATTTAAAATATAAAATATCTCGTAGAAAATTATCTTTAGGAGATCGATCAACGTTCACAATTTCTCCAAATGAAAGTTTTATGTGAATCTCGCACATTGCTACAAAGTGAAGTAAGTACGTGGTTATTGCACGAAAGTTTTCAACAGAACTTGCTCGATATATAATGTGACAACTGGTTCACAGCACGGTTTCAACCGGCTTTAAAAAAAACAAATATGTTATGATTCTTATCACTCTTTTAAGGAGTATCATAACTCTATATACCTAAGGGTGTGTTGTCACCTCTCAGTTCTGTTTCCAAACAAACATGAAACTATTCCTATAACCTGTTCCCCACCGCTTGCTAGCGCAGCTTTCTGCCTCATACATTTTCAGGTAAAGCTCTGCTCTTTGAAACAAAGTACTACTTACAGTTACAATCTGTGAATGCAAGATACGTTAGCCTTACATTTTTTGTATTGCTTTAAGTACTACAGAGATATCTTTATTGTTACAAGTGTCGACCCCGCCATTAAGCTCCCCACATACGTTCATATCTAGTGTATAAAGCAAGGACACATACCGGACCGTCCGAAGTGCACAATGAACCACTTGATGAAATATAACGGTTACACACAATGCTCAAGTCAACGGCATCGATTCAACCGCGAACCATTCACACGACAACACAATAACAAATCTTATAAGATACAAAACAAAATGTTCACTTAAAGTTTCAACTTTGACTACAAATAACAAAGTTTTTGCTTAAAACTGAATACAAAATGTAGGAACAAGACATTCACCTGTCAGAGGCGCGCGCGCACTGGCGGCCAAGCGCGGCTGGCGGCCGGCTACAGAACCCGTTTCGTAGAAAAAAGCGCTCCTTCCCGCCTCCGCCGCCATCATAGCGACCCTTTGCATATTCCCCTGTTCACTATTCATCACTGCACCGGCGCGATCCCCCGGAATGTCTCGCAACCTCTCCGGAACAAGCTGCGCGTCTTGCGGCTCGATTCTACGCTCATTCTCAGCCGCCACGCTCGTGTTCACCCGCGATTCCTTCAGATCCACTTGATTAGCGACGCCGTTTACTACTGCGTTAGGATTTCTCGGTATCGCAATCGGTATTCTGCCATAAACTGGTTTGTTTGTGTACTTTTGCGAGTTATCTATGTTGGGTGGATTAGCAAAAGCGTTTACTTTCAATATTTCGTTCGCCTGCTGCAGTAGTCGCCTCTGTATCGTTTCTATCTCGGTTCTCGACGCTTTCGAGTTCTCGGACAGCTCGGCTATCAACTGATTGACGTTGAATCCAGCCATTTTGTTGGTCATTACTTGCGAGGTCGAGGCTTCAGCGGAGTCTCTAACATTATCTTTAGCATTATCTGATCTCTTGGCTTGGACTTTCATGTCTCGATTATCTGGTGGAGTGACCACTATCTTTGGAATGTGATCTTTAGAATTTGATTCCTTTTTACCGCGCTTCACTTTCTTAACAATTCTGCTTGCCATTACATTGTTAAACACTTATTTGGTTTTGCATAAGCGTTTATAAGCACCTCGTACATTTTGATAGAAGTATTTTAATTGGACCTTTAGAGTAAACTGTATTAATAAGGTATTTTTCTAAGGCTTCCAAAGTACACGTGTTTATTTATTCTTTAAAAATGAACAATTCTATAGTTGCGTATATGTAAAGGTTTTTTCATCCATACATTGAAATAAACATCAATAATTTACAGTCGACAGCTTTCAAAATTAAACAGGAATCGACTGCAATTATTACTGACAAATATGAGTAATTACATTGCAGGATTTCGTCTGAGAATGACGAATTATTAGCAATTAACGTAATTATCACATTAACAACAGAAAAACAATGTTGTTGCGTATTTTAATCGGTGAGATTCGGTAACATGCTAACAGGCCTTCGATGTAATTTATTGTATGTTGGGTCAAACGTCTTTTGGGGGATTGAAATCATTGTTAGTTTCTTTTATTAATTTTCTAATATTGCATATTTTATGCCAATATCCTATCTTATAATCATTATCATCATCTATCCTCTATCATCATTTATAAAGGCGTTTGTAATATAAAGAGAATATAAATGATTGTTATTTTCATCAAACATTAACTTATTACTTATTTTTACGTAATATCAGAAAGAGAAACTGGTAATCGGAAGTTATTTCCCAACACATGAAACCCAATGGTGCTTTAATTCAATTTGTATTAGATAATTTGATCCGCTAAGGTAACATGACTCCAAATTGGCGATAAATCAAATAAGATCTTTGGTTTTAAACTGTGATGCTCAACATGGACACTGTGATAATATCTGATAGTCAATGTTCAATGATTATCACAAGGCGAGCCACCATGAACATTATTTTCGTGACAACCATTGACACCAAAAATGTAACGTCATTATCTCCTTAGCCTTTTCTTAACAAGTTAATTAACAGCATAGAAATTGAGCACGATGCCTTGCAAGATACCTAACCAGTTCAACATATCGCTCCACATCTACAAAGACAAGTTCATTGTGTCAAAATCTTGTATCATGAGAATGTATAACAGAAAAATTAGGGTCAATTTCTTAATCTTAAAAAGTAACACCATGTACACAGAAGTACATGTTGTTACTTTAACAAGAGATATCAACAAACACGATGTCTGCATTAAAGAAATCTTTATTTGCAATTCAAGTTTGAGAACCGTTGTGTGTCGACCAAAATGGCATCACCTAATTTTATTTACGACAAGACAAGTAAAATAAACTTGGTAGTATTGTCTTGCGTAGGACTCGGGTTCGCCAAATGCGTTTGCATGTACACCGTTGGCATACTTTCGAGTTTCATAATCTTTTGTTATAGTTACCTATGGGAAATATTTCACTATACTTCCCATGTGTTATAGTGTTTCTATATGTATTGTTCGCACCTTTATTTTATGTGGTTATATGGGAATGTAAATTGTGTCACCTACAAGTACGTTGTCTGTTGTGAGAAGTGTATGCAAATAGCCTTTACTATTACAATAGACATAATTTTACACAGTTCATCTATGTTAACATCTTCAATAGATTTTTTACTAACCTATTGAATTGGATTTGAGTCCATATTAGTTATTGTCGAAATAACTGTTACATTCAGAGCTCGCGACTTTCAAATAAACTTCTGCCAGCCCTTTGGTCTGTCATGTCATGCAACGTAAAATGAATAAGCATTTTCATTTCTCACAGTACTGCTATTAGCATTTCTAAGCAGGTACCTCTCGACACACGACATACATGTTTTAATATTTCAATAGCTAGAGTGATAACCCATTAGCATATAGTGTCAGCGATATGCAAATCATCATCTATAGCAACTTTGAACTTTACAACAATGGCATAGGGACTATGAGTGACGTTAACACCATCTGTAGACAGGTCTGTAGATAATAATGCTGTCGTAACATCATCTAAAGTATTGTTATCACTCGCAGAATCTGTTTTGTTCTATGATTTATCGGATTCTGTATCTAGATTCAGATAGACCATATTTCTTAGTTCTTCGTGAACAATTGACTCTTTATCAAGTTATCGTTTCGTAAACTGAAAATTGCCAATTCTTGTATGTAATTTAAATTTCGTTTGGATAGAGCAACAGGAACATCTTACTTAACATCTATTTTGATAATTCTGAGTAATTTCATTGAATTGCATTAGCAGGTAAATCTTCATTGGAAGGTATTGCACCATACCAAAGGAATGTTGCATTGGGAATTCCAAAAACGTCGTTTTTTAAAACAATTCAACAAATGTGAGTCATATCAAAAGACTTGCAGGCAGGCAGTCTACCATTAAAAGCTCTTGTACGCCCATGGTCGTGTATACATAAAAGGTAGACTTTTATGTCTGTCTGTGACTCAGAGGTTACAGCAGCTTTCTCTGCAGTACATACTTGAAGTAAACTTGTCATTTTATGGGCACACGTTACAAGAAGTCTTAATATTGTTACGTAAGGCTGTATGAGCCAATGTAGGGACCGCAATAAATAGGAAATTAATTGTGAACTAAGTATTTGGAGAGCCGAATTGGACGTGAAGCAAAATGTTTGGTGATTCTATGAATTACATACCAAATTGTTACTTTCATCTCAAATGTATTAGCGTGAAGTAGAGATAGATATCAGAAAGAGGCTATTTAAGCAAAATGTAAACTATAATTAGAATTGAAAGACCACTTAGTTTAGTAACTTCGTCATGACGATTTTACTGTTTCCCGCCCACGTACTTCATAGCGGATTACTAAGAGCTATAGCTCAGACGTCTGGTTCCAACGTCATAACTTTATATTAGTAAAACGGATAGCTGTCTTTGGCGTACTGCCACTAGACTTGACATGTCTCAGTATGGAGTTGGCCCCACCTTTTCTATGGATGCAGGATGTCCCGATTTGTAGGGCTTAACAGATTGCTTGGAGGGCCCACATATGCGTAAAGGTATGTTATTTTTATACACTCATCGATGAATCTTTAGTCACTTTGTGGAACGTAGGCTTCAACAAATCAATCTATATTTTTGGCTACATTTAAGAGCAAGTTTCATTGTGCTTCAGGTGATCTCCAATTAAAAACAGTTTGACAGATAAGTATTGGAACTATAGTATATTGAAATTATTTTAGATTTAAGAAAGAAAAGAGTTGAAAAGGGTTACTTCTGCCAAATTTTGCAACAGTACGTGGTGTGAGAAACAAGACATTTAACTTAATACCTTCAAAGCTAAAGCTTGCAAGTCAAGCTAAGTATCCAAAGCAATTATTTACCCAGTCAAGTGAAGCAGTCAGTCGTTTACTATCACATTGTTATCCATTAGCTAGTAAACTTGTATGATTCATTGCATTTGCAATTCAAATGCAACACCTACTTATCTTTGGGGAGATTTATTTCAAAACTTGATTGAAGTTAAATACACAATTATTTCTGAACTCTGAACTAAACTCTTTGTTACAACAGAGATAAGTTATTTGAACTCTTTAAAGTTTTTATAAAATAGTGATTCGGAAGAAGGGAGTCACTTAAACAGTCCGAATTTGTTCTTCTAAAAGAAGGCCCTTTTTAAAGTATCTAAAGGTCTTTTTAAGACAAACATTAAGTTTGTGTGCCATTTCCACATGGAGGGACAAAGGAGGAGGCCTTTGTCTCGTCCTGATGATGATGATTTGTGTTCAGAATTAAAATGGTACACCATAGTAAGCCAAAAGACGACCACTGCTGGATAAAAACCTCCCCCTTAATTATTCATGTGACAATAGGACACTAATTTATTTTTTGTTGTATATGCAATCAATACTATTGTATCTTATGTTACTCATTTCTAATACTATCTTGAAGATGGTCAGGGATTTCCACAGCACTATTACCCAAGTCCACCTTCACGGCACTTAATCAGTACGGTACCACCGTATCCACACTATTGTATAGTTGACTAATTAACTCTTCTAACTGGACCATTGTTGGGGGGCATTCAAGTGTAGTTCCTCTCCCTCCTTCAAACCTATTGTGTGGTCACTCAGTAGAAACGTTTTGGCGAAAAATGGACGTAGTCACTTATCGCTGTCTAAACGCTTTCTCTGTTTTGAATAATTATAGGCTTAGGATATGTAAATTCTTAGTGGATAAATAGAGATTGAATGGAAGAAAACTTTAATAAGTGTATTGTCGATGATATGCAGAGACAGATGGTGCCAAAACATTACATCGGCGTACTGAAGACCGGTAACCTTAAAAGATGGCTTTGTCCATGGTGGATGGTTTGGCACTATAGAACAGGCTTATGTTCAGCAGTGGACTATGTACATCTGATAATAATTTCTGAAGATTGCTAGTGCTGAAGCATTAATATATTTTTGAGACTTTCCAAACGGTTTATAGACAACTTGTTTTAAGGGGCATTATACGAATGAGTATAAGGTAAAGTATGTCCGAAATTGGACTATGAGGTGCGTTATTAAAGTATAGTGTAGTGATGGAAGTAACTTGACGAAGATAAATGAAAAGTTTCCATTAAGAGAAACAAAATCTCGCGTTTAATAATAAAATTCGTTTGACTTGGAAGTTGTATTTACCTAAGTGATAAATGACTATTATTGTTTAGCATTAAGCAATAGTTTATAATACACATTAGCAGTTATCACTGTTACGAGATCCAAAAGATAAATGCCAGTCACTTTGTTTAATGCACGCCTTTAGCCGTCACTAGCTATTATAAATTATTTAACCGACTTTCAACAGATAATGAGGTACAAAAAGATGGTATGCCTAACAGTAAACCGATTAGATATTGATAGATTTTTTACTGAAGTGAAGAAAAAATTTTGTTCACAGTTATTTTTGTTAAAATTAATTTGAAATCACTTTAGTGGTCTTTCACAGCGAACCTTATTTGTCACAGTCGTTTTATATGAACCGAGTTTGAAAAGAGGTTGTTAATAAACGTCTCGATCTCTTTAGCGCAGTAATTAATAATTGCTCGCTTAGTTTAACACCTGACACATGCACACTAACTTTACCCGCGCGGTTTCGCTCGTTATTCAGCACCTATTTGTTTTAGCGTGATGTTTTATAGCTTAAGCCTTCTTTGATAAATGTGCTATCCAGCAAAAAATAATTACATATTTAATTCGAAGCAGTAATTCCAAAGATTAGCGCGTTCAAACAAATAAACTCGTCATCTTTATACACAAAAAAAAAAGTAAAGTATAGGTAACTAAAAGTTAATAATTCTAAACCATTTGATGAACATGTTAGAATTTAACAGACCGTGGAAATTCACACGTTTGACTTGAATTGAGAGCCTCACGCAATAAAATATCGCAAGCAACGATTTGACCAAACAAAACGCAACGTTTTGTTTGCTCTACTGAGTAGAACGAAGGAACGGTACCTAGGTACATGTGTAGACAGCTAATTACTTATTTGAATATCTGTTTTTTAAGCAAATCTTGTAAAAATGTAGAAAAAAATTAGGAAGCCTTAGAAAAATATTGATTTAGAATAATGAAGCTGGCCGCATAGATTTTACGCGTTTATGTGTTTTTAAATTGGAATTCCATTTTAAATTTAGAACACAGGTGTCACATTTTTCTAATAATGTCTTTGTTTTTCTAATTTTGTTTTTTTTTTTAAATGCCTAACACTATTTGAATTGAATTGAAACCAAAAATAGAACAATTAATAAAAAATAAAACACTGACTACATTTTTTTTAGACTAAAACAACGAATCCAAATTAAACCTTATTATCACAACACAGCACAGCACAAACAGACACACACAATTCGAAATTAAATAAATCGAAGATAAATTATAAAATAAACATTTTCGTAAAGTTCGCGGGGTTCGGTAGAGCACAGAGGAGCGCAAGCGCACGAAATATACTGAACGCGTTGCGGTTGCCACTTGCGTACATTGGGGGATCGAGATTCGCTTTCGTAGTCTCAAGTAGCATAGACCTACAAAGAATATAGATCGGACTTTATGAACAAACACACGTACCATTCTTGTTCTTGGGTAAATATTTATTTGTATGTGAAGGCTTTTAAAGGTGCTAATTGAGTATGATGGATTGAGGAGGGACTTTCGTCATTTTTGGCTGTTGACTTAGTTTCAGTGGGTGTGGAAAATGAATAGTAATGTAAGATGTGAAACTGTATCTTTAGGTAGGTAGAAGGATTTTTCCTTATTTGTACTACGAATCTATTAAGGTACCGTATATGAACAGTGCTTTTAGGTATACCTAGCTCTTTTATATAAAAAATGTGAAATAAAAGCTTTGTAAATGTTATATGAGTAAAATCCAAACAAACTAACGTTTTATTTCTATATAAAATGTTAATTAAGATTCATCAAATACATAAACCTACAAATTTTATTAACCATTAGAATTTGTAGGTAACTATTTTGCATTTCGATCTAATTTAAATTACATAAAAACAACGTGACGTACATTTTTACGACCTCATAAATTTAATCAAACATAAAAATAATTAAGTGTTATTTTAATTTTAAACTTTTTACGTTATTACATTATTTAGTCTTCGTTGTATCGAGAAATATTTATTTATTTGCATTGAATAGAAGCATAATTAAATATAAGAATGCCGTACAATAAGATGACATACAATTTCTTTTTAATTTATTGCTTGACAGCCAGTTATGTACACAGGAATGATTCGAGAAAATCATCTTGCAATGTCACCGCTGCCATATTGGAAAATGAATTGAAAGCGGTTGTAACCAGTTTGACGTAAACGATTTAATTTCTTAGCTGTGAAGACATCCCGTTGAGTGTAATTAATTTTATGTGTGTTACTGTATAATGTATTGTAATGGATGAAAGAAATCAATCGGAACATACACATAACTATCCTATTAATTGAAATTGAATATTTTATTTAGATGACAGCAAGTAAGAACGTAAAGAGGTTTTACAGTAACACTGGCTGTATAGAAATTCAATGCCTTATAAATTTTAATATAGAAAAAGAGGTTGTATAAATGCACTGGTTGTATAGAATTTATAATGTTTTTGAATAATTTTAAATATGGTAAAAGAAAAAACTCATGGAGCTTTGCATCACTTTTTACAGTGTCGATTCATATTATTAGGTAAGATAGAATATTTTGATTTCTTGTATTACTTAGTAACACACCTTGTTTTATAGAAGTGGCATAGTTTCTGTGTTTATTCAAGCAGTAATTAATACATTTTCCAGGCATTTTAATTATTCTACGTTAAATTAATCCCAAGTCAGATTCTGGTTAGACAGCAGTCCTTTCTACATGTTGGTCGGTGTTAATGAAACGCCTGCATCCAGTTTAAGTTATCTTTTAACTCCTGTTAGTGATACAGATAAGACGGCATTAGATAATGGTTTAACAGGTTGCGAGAGATTGAGATTGTTAATAGAAATACTACAAGCCTAACTAGTTAGTACTAATGATTTTATTCGATCGCAAATGTTACTTTTTGACCTAAAATGTCTTACTGGTGCTGTTTGGATGATTCGCAGGTACGACTAATAAGTCACAAGTAAAATTGTTATTTCTATGATATCGAAATAGGTTGTTGGAATATGAAACAATTAAATGCTTCACTACCCGAATTGAGAAAAGTTTCTAATATTTTCTGATTTTTATTACTTGATCATATTTATAGAGATAGAGCTATGCCTGTCACATACAAATAATTGTAGGATAAATATCTCAAACACGAGACTTTCCTAAGTCAAAGTTAAAATTGTTTAATTTATTTTAAATAGTTCACTTTTAAACGTTAAAGCAAAATGAATAAAATAAAAAAAATCTGTCTGTCGGTCAGTCCTCTAGTGAAGCTATTTGCTCGTTCCAAAGTGTAGATTCCTATAGAGAAGAACGAGCAAGAAACTCCATAGGTTACTTACACTTTTCCAATCAGGTTCACAATACAATTCTTGGAATACCAAAATACTCTTCTTCGAAAACCTACACAGAGTCTATTCTACACATTTCCTAGTTCTACATCACAATGGTGCGCTACCGAGGGTCGCGCATGGCTGCTCCATCTAATGTGCTATGGTCTACCGCCGGCCATGGTCCAAGACGCTAGGGGGAAAAAGCTTAGGCTGATGAACCTGAGGTATATGGGAATCCATGGCAGATACTATGGGGAAATTGTACGTTGTTAGCTAGGGAATTAATTGTATGGTGTTCTGTGGTACAGGGCTGTACCTATGTGATTTTAATTGATGGGTATGTGTCGTGTGAAGGAAATTGTAATAGATAGCTTCTTTTGCTAGTAGATATGTAGAGGTGATAGCATAATTGCATGATCCCTGAAGTTGGATTGATCTGTTTAAGGTTTTATTGTAATACGGAGTCGCCTTTCAATAGATTTGCAACATCAGTTTTACCTTCGCTTCCTACCCTTTTGTAATTTCTGCCAGCGGTTTCGCCGGTTCCCGTGCGATAAAACGTATCTTATCACCCAACTCAAGTCATACCCTTTCTGAATACTAAATTTCATTAAAAATCTGTAGCTTCAGCGTAATTGGCGGGCAAACATGCAAACAAAACTTATTTTCACATTTATAATTTTACTGTGGTTACTGGTTATAAATATAAAGACCCTCGTGAACCTTACCTAAAATTTTATTATGATTCTAGAATGTATATCCAAAAAGGGCAATTCTTTTGGAACTTAATATATAATAACTAAAGCAAAAAATGGCAGATTCATATTTAGGATGGGAACGCACCTGCATACCATCCGGTGTGGCAGAGCCATGGGCTACCAATCTTAAACCTGCCTTAAGCTAAGTTCTCATTTATGAACCTGATACATCACTTTTTAATAAATTGCCTAGTTTAGTAATTAATAATGTACACCTGTACCATTTCTTTATGGATTACAAGGGTTATTTTTTACCGATGGGGCCTAGTAGGGCTGATGCCTGATCTGGAGCTGCGGACTAAGCACCTAGCGAGTTTTACTGAGGCTCCGGCTCGAAAAGCAGGAGTGAAACAGGATGGATTTTAGTCAGTTAGAGTCTGACACTCCTCTCGCCTTGCTCAAGGCAGGAGAAGTTATTAAATGATTTCCCCCTTAAAATAGGGTTATTTTCTATGAATAAGATATAAACTCTTACAGATCAGAGGAACAAATAACTATAATATAAGGTTATCTTACTACTTTAGTACCTGTAGAACTTAACTAAGCTAAGTGGCGACTTATGTATTAAAGTTTCCGAATACTGACAAAACATTGCATTGTTACACAAAGTACAGTAACAGAACAATTGTTTAAATTCTTGTTAACCCATTCATGTGACAAAGGAAACTAAAAAATACCGCAATTTTCCATACTTTGCACAATCCAGAAAAGTAATTGAAGGCTTTGTATTGTACCATTAGCTATCACTAATTAGGCTCTAACTGACTGATTAGCTCATAAAACGGTATTAAAAAAAAAGCTCTCATGAGGACAACGTCCACAATATCCCGTTAAAATAGAAGTAAACATCGTTAATTTCGTTTTAAAAGAATTGACAATGAAAGGCGTGACTGGCAAAACTTAATGGCATAAATTCGCATGCTTGGCGCCGGGGCCGATGTCTTACACAGTCGGCATAGAAGCTAATTCACCGGATTTCGAATAATGTATTGCGAGCGACTAATGCCAATGATTTTTAATATAATTACGTATCATTTGTGTTCGGAAAGGCAATGATTTAAGCCCGTATTTCATAAAGGACTGTCTCTGACAATCGACACGGTTATTCAGACCTCAAAAAAAGAAAGAATGTATCACTGATAATTTAACGAGGCGTGAAGACCAGATGACAGCTGCTCTATATTAGATACTGACACTCAGATGAATCTAGGTAACTCTTAAAAAGAGTTTAGTAAGTAGATAGAGTAGATTAATTCGCTGACTAGGAAGCGATGAGTGGTCAAACAAACGACTATTGTATAAACAGGCGGGTTACCCAACCATTATAATCTCAGTAATCAAGTGAGCGTACTTTTTATTCTGTAATTATTCACGTCACCGGGATGTGTAGGAAACTATTTCTTCATCATTTCTAGTTTCTTTACAGACCGATGCACATTGCGTACCTTACAAGTTATAATATGTATGAGACACACGTTCAACTGATTAAAACGGGTCTGGATTAACTTACCAGTTCGCTTTAATTACTAAGACCACTTTAGATTACTTACTTTTATTTGATGTTAGATAAAATCAAGTTCAGAGTGAAGTCAATGAAATAATTACTAAATTACAAAACAAGGAAGATCATCTAAGAAACAACGTTACAGTTGTTGATCCGTACGGTTTGCCTTCAATATTTTGAAATGTCTGAACTGTAAAGATTCTGAAAACATTGCCGCTTTGATATTAAGAAAGACAGTTTGTAAATCACAAGACTTTTTCAGTGAAAAAGCTTGGCTGGTAGAGATTACCAGAAAACCAGACTTGAGTAAACTAAACTCAGCCGCTAGCTGATGCTTTCCGTTCTTTCACTCAAATTGCTTTTCCGTTATTATATGTTACTTCCTAATGACAAAGTAAGAAACAAGTTACATTAGACACATTGTTATCAATATTGAAGGCAAGTGAGCAAGTCCCAATCTCAACACGCGAGCTATTACTTCACCACACGTTACGCCACGCCACGCTCGACGGAGCGTGACGCTCCGCTTACGACCGCGGTGTAAGAATGCAGGACAAAAACTTCCTATCATCGTATAGGAGCACGTTCTTAGATTTCCTAGTAGACGATTATAAAATTATCCTGCAGATTATGTATTGTGTGGTGGTGTTACGATTACGGCTTGGAAATTTTTTATGCATTAAAGAAGGAGAACAATTTTTTTCTTGATTTAGAATAGAACTTAAACTCAACCTTAGTCTACGAGTCAAATAACGAGATGCTGGGTCTTTTTTTACGGTATAAGCCGGTAAATCGGCTGACGTATCATCTGATGATAAGCAATCGCCGCCGCCCATGGACACTCGAGGACTTGGGAAGATTGGGAAAGGGGTAATTGGACGTCCGGTAACCTCACTTAGACAACGCAAGCGTGGTTACACGTCATTTTTCTGAGAAGCCGTGGTATCATTCCGATCGAGCCGGCCTATTGGTACCGGCTGGCATGGCTCTCTCACTAACTTTGGGTTTGTGAATTTAGCACTTATATTTAGCTTATACATGCAATCAGCTTGTAATCACTAGTCCAGATATGCAAATAAACATTCATAAGATTATGGTTTCAATTTCGTAGTTGAAGTGATTAAGAATTTTAGAAACTAGATTTTGCTCTGGAGTTTGTTTGAGATTTTGAGTGGTTCTATTAATGCTATTTTAGGCTTCTATTTTTCTAAAAGCACATATTATAACCAGTGTAATATATTTTATACTATACACAATCACACACAAAACTACTGAAAAACCATCCAATAGTTTATTTCTTGTATTTTGTTTACAAACAAACAAACACACTTTCAAATTCCCACTAAATTCCGATTATAATTTTAGTAGCAACACAGTCTATATTTGGATTAGATTTATTGCGATAGATACTAAATGGAATACGAGGCATAACTACTGAAATGTTAGTGTAATTTGCAAATGTAGCCTGGTCTAGCTTAGGTTAGGTCTTGAGAGAATTCTGGCCCATGTTTCACTGTACACTGTAATCAGGACAGTCTGGTATGGAGGCACCTGGTAGCTACTGTATACGGGCGCGAGGTGAAGTCGCGAGAAATCACTGTATCTGCGCATTATCTGGAACGTGCGAGCTTGTTAACTAGCCTTTACCGGTCTTGGGCTGTGGTTCTCAAAGTTTCTGATATTGTTTCTTTGTAAATAGATGGTCAAAAAATAAGTTTAGGGTTAGTTTGTTTGGTTCAGAAGATAGTTTCTAGGCTTTTGATTAGAACACGTTTAAGTTTTCTTTTTGATAGTTTCTCCTATGTCGTGGATGCGTGTACAAACATATAGGTTTACATTCACATGACACCCAGACCCACCCAGAATCGAACTCGCTAGACGTTACGAGGCAACCGGTTATCTAGCCGGTGCGTCAACTGTGCAGTCAAAATTTATTTTATTGAATTTATATATTTTGACCACTTTATGGTATTATAATCTACACGATTTAATGTAAAACTAGACATAATATTACACTATGGTCAATGTGAAGAAATCTGTAGACTGATTTTTAAAGTTACAATGTAACTAAACTTGAGGACCACTGACCAAATCAATAGAGACATAACACTTTATGAGGCTCCTGTATGTAGCGTAATATCTGTTTGTTAAGTTTTTTATACGAAACGAAACTGGAACGAGCAGAGAAATGATTTGTGTAAAACTGTGTGAAGAAATGAATGGAAGAGTTTTTGCGACAAGTTTAGAAGTCTAGAAACTAGATTGATAGGGATATGCTAATGTGGGAGATAACGAGACACATTACATATATATCTGGTTTTTGATACATGTTTCAACTTTTTCTGTGATTTAGAAATGTTATATTACTGGTTTTTACTTTTAATTGGGAATGCGGACTGCATTTTTATAACATTACTAGTTGATCCGGCAAACTCCGGACCGCCTCAAATTTTATTTTTCTTACCTTTTAAACCATCCCTGGACTTCCAAAAATAATTCAAGATAAAAATGATCTAAATCGCTCTCAAAGCCGTTTTCGAGTTTTAGTAAGACTAACGAACGCCAATTGATTTTTAACCTCAACTATAATTCCTACCTACCTACTTGTTATATTAACACAATACTAGACTACTTACTACAAGAATACTTACATACAAACAAAAGTTAATTAAATAATACTATGCTAATAAACACTGCAATTTTTATATTAATCTCATTACTAACAATCTTTGCAATGAAATTCACCTGTCTACGTCATTACGAAATGATTTCTCACTCAAATATAATCGCCTTAACCTGTATGATTAGCGTGGACACATGTACAGTCAGTGAAGTCATTTGGTACACAAGTTTGAAAATAAAGACTTATTCAGTATAGAGACAATAACAGAACTATTACTTTGCGACGGCATCTTCATAGCACATCTTACTTACTAGTAAAGCTACATACTCGTACAGCTCGTACAGCTACGTAGCTTAGTATCAGTTGAAACGGTCCTATAGTTTTACAGTTTAGCCATTACACGTAACATATATCACATCTCTGGTGGAAAATCACAATAAAAAAATAAGTATAACAATAGGTATACATGTGTATGTGAACATGTTTGTAAACGCACCCATGACACAGGAGACAATTCTACAGTGGGGCAACGTTTTTTACGTAAAAAAAAATGTATTATATCTGTACTGAATCAATCTTTACCTATAGAAAATACACCTGTATCACCAAATACTTTGACTAACCGTACGTAGTACGTAACTTGCGCAAGATCATCAATTGAAACGTTATTCAGCCCGCAATTACTATAATAGTTATTAGTATTAATATGTGACTAGTGATCGCCCCTGGCTTCGGTTGCGTGACCTATGGACTTGTTACCTTGTGTATTGAGGTTATAATCTACATACAAACATATAGATAGAGATATCTATATCCCATGTGGTTTGTTAGAAACAATAGGAGTACTAAGATCTTTACAAAAACAGAACATCACGTTTTATAATCCCGAGAGGACGAACCAAGGTGCATATGAATATATTCAATATCTTGTTTTATTAGTCCCATGTAATAGGAGCCATTCTAATGTGAATCTATTGCCATATATTGGGCAAATCTTGAGTGGGCAATCTGACCACTATCGAAAAATTTAATCTTATGTTTAGGTGCTGTACCCTGAGTCATTTATTGGTTACTTAATCCAGTTCTTACCAATTGTTTTCGGAACAAAATCGTTACTAAAGAATAGTTAAAGTTCAGTTTGAATTAATGAATTACAGAAGAACGTAATTTTGAGTATTATTAGAAGAATTTACGGGTACATATGTATAGAAAATCAAGATCACTATGGTATAACCAAATCAACCTTTATTTCATAAGCAGTAATAACCAAATTAAATTGACTCATTATGTATAATGACTTGTTCCTTCAGCTTTCCCGAATATGATGACTTGGATATTTGCTAAAATTAAGTTGTTACTCAATATTTCTTAGATTAAACCAACTTTCTATGAGTAAATTGTATTACAATGATTATGGTAGCTTATGTAATATTAATGTTGTATTGAATGTACAGCATGACTAGGTTATATTATTATAAATATTATAAGTTTAAGTAGTTTTAGATATTTTACATTCCATAATATTCAAGTCGTGCTTTCGGCCCTGTGTGATTCAGTGAAACACGTGATTGTTATTTTGAAAGATTTCTAGGCTTTTATAGGAATTTTCAAATATCCTAATTAAACTTTTATAGACACAGGATTTAAAAACAGATTTTCACATAGCAATCACAATTTTAAACTTAACATAGAGGTTCATAGGTTAACTACCTATGATTTATTATTTCGTTTACCAAACCTTGCTATTGAATATTCCTATTTATCATGAGTGGCTTTTCAAACTTTTTAACACACAATATAAGTTTCTCATTAACCAACTACGCATCATAATTTCGTCTACACCACAATCTAAAGCAGCTGAAACGAGGCGCACCCCATCACATGATGTTCAAATGCCATTATTGCTAATACCCATTCGTCAGTTGGCGTCCACCTGCCTCGGCCAGGGTCCACAGAGGGGGGATGGACACAGGGGGTGCAAAATATCAAGGACTGGGAACGGAAGCTTGGCACCTGTGCACACACCCAACGCTTGAGGCTAGGAAGCAAGCGGGGCGAGCGTGTTTTGTTTTTTGGTTTATGAATATAATAATTGTAGGTAGTATTGGATATTGGAATTGCTGGCTGTTTTTTTTTATAGTTAGTGTTGTAGGTAAGTTTTCTGTGTAGTAATGTGTCTTAAAAACATTTATGTGGTAGTCTTTTTGTAACTAGTATGCACTTTTTGTATGGTTTTTTATCAGTTTTTAGGGAACAGAGAGTAAAGTTCCCTAAAAAAGGAGGATCCCCGCCGCGAGGTGATCATGTCTGGCCTGCTTTCTGCTCAACTATTGTGTGTTGGGATTTTCTATCCATGTTTATTCGCATTTAAACTTCATATGTGCGATGTAGGATTTATGACGTCATCCGTTGATTTTAATCGTCGATCGTCTATGTGCGATTTCTGTCATCTGTCACATGTGTCTCGCCAAAAGTTATCAGTTTTATTTGGCCACCTAGAAATCTAAATCAAAATCAGCTTCTGGTGATATGGTAACTTGTTATGTTTAAAGGTATAAATAGTTTGATTCCTGTGTTTAGAGAAGAGGCGTGGAATGGGATTTTTCAGTACATCAAAGTATTTTATTGATTTAGAATTTTAGATAATGGACCTTAGAATTGAAAAAATAGAAAACACCATAAAAGTATTACGCAAACTCTATTTACTTTGGTAATATTATGGTAAATAAGTTATATAATGCTAATCGCATGTAATAAATGATTAGTTCCAATAGACTCGCTGGTTTCGTGGCCCTATCATTAGAAAGTTCATTATAGAGCGACGGTTGAAGTTGAATGGACACTGAATGTGAGGAGTCAGGGAGTTTTTGCGAGACATTCCTGTAACTAGGTACACACTCATAGTCATAGGTACTTGTATCTGTAACATAGTATGTTGGTGTGTGTCTTTAAACTTAATGTCACATAACTATCTAAGTTATGTGTTGAGAAGAGAATGTTAACTACTTTTTAGCATGACAACTTATGGTGTTTTATTTTAATTTAGAGTTGAATTTGAGTACCAATAGATATCAAACTAGTCGCACTAATATTATAAATGGAAAAGTTTGTTTGGAAATCTGGATGTTTGTACGTCTCCTAAAATTAACATTGCAATTGTTGCTGTCTTGTTTCATAGTTAAATGGAAATTTAGTTATTCAACACATTGTTTAAACCCAGTTAACTAAAGTAAGTTATATAGATAAGTTCTATTGAAATAATAACTTAAGAAAGGTGTTAAATAGCTTCACCGTTGAACCATAAAACTAAAGGTCCTCAATACATCACAGTTACAAGGTTACCTTACCCGATCGTAACATACGATTATAACATTATTAGACACACATATACACATACATACAGACATAACATTTCAACATAATAATAACCATGTGACCTAATTGGTTAAATGTTATGTTATATTTAGCAGTTAAGCGTGGTTAAGTTAATTATGTGTTTCGGTTATCTTAGTCCGAGTAACCGATTATGGTTTTCGGTCATGCAATTTTAATATTAGTATTTAAAATGAAGATTAGGGTGTTTGAATGTAACCTTCGGATTAATGGCTGATGGCCTGAAGATAGTGTGTGTTTTGGAGAGTAGTGTGGTTTGGATATTGATTTTAATTTTTATTTGGTAGATGTTTTAGTTTGCAATGTGTTTGTAAGTGCTTGTATTAGGTCATAGGTGTGTGCATTTATATTATTTATCATGCTGATATCTTAATTACTGCCTTCTACTCAGAGGCATTTAATAATTACTTAAACTATTCCTTAGTAACTATTTGTATCGAAAACAATGAGACCACTGACTAGTACGTAAGTCAGGTGCCTATTTTTATTTTGCCAAACCATAAGTTTATAGGAAAATGTTTTAAAACATAACCCTTCCTTGGCAGTCGGGTAAAAATGGGAATGAACAAATTTGCAATTTACACTGAGTAAGATAGTAGTAGTCAATGATACAAAGTATTGGGCTTTGTATTACATATATATGTTACGGTAATAGTGAATAATTGAAAATTAATAATAATTATCTACTATTATTAATAATTACCGAAACTCGAGGTAAAAGTGATAAATTAATCACATTTGTCGCTTATTATTAATAATTTTACCCTAGTAGTGATAAATGTAATAAATGGCCAAGATGTTATTTTTATTTCAATTTAAAAGGCAATATATTGTACGTACACAACAAATATTTGTTGAATTCTATGATAATACTTTAAAAAAATTAATTTGATTGCATTTATAGGTGCTACAGAAGATTTACAGGCAAAATAAATATGATTATTGATGATTGCTTTTAGGATTCGTGTTGATTTTGTTAATGAAACAATAATTGTTTAATTTTATTTTTGTTACAATTTTATGTACCACGATAGACTTTTTTGCATATGTTTGATGGTAGATTAGATTTTTAAAAGAATTTTATTGTTAATTTTATGATAAATGTGCCCTTTTTGGCGAGGCGAGAGGGAGTGTCAGACTTTTACTAACTAAAAACCACCCCGTTCCTACTCCTGCTTTTCGAGCCGGAGCCCCGGTAAACCCGCTAGGTAGTCCGCAGCTCGGGTTCAGGCATCAGCCCTACTGGGCCCCATCTGTGGTGATCTGATGGCTCTTTGAGGCGCGTGCAGAACTCGACGCCGTGCACGCACGGGTGGTTCTGGTCGGGCGGCGAGCTACCCCTACTCGCTGTCCGCAGACCCGCATTTACGATGACCGAAGATCGTCCTGCGATCCCCGACGCCCGGGCCTGAACCAATGCCGGGCGCGAGAGGTTGCCGTCGCCGACCACATCCCTGAGGACACGGCGGCACACCGCACGTACTCCACCGTGTCCTCCAGGCTGTCCTCGCAGTGCTTTTCCTCCCGCCTAATCAGAAACAGTAACCTACCCAAACTCCCATGTCCGGTAAGCACCTTGTCAGGCGGTAGGTGAGGACGCTGTGGCTGCCGCTGCAATGATAGCGAGCCCAGATAAATGTGCCCTAGAAGGCACTATTTCATATTCAAGTTCAGAATATGTAAATTTGTTGTCCTTTCGGTTTAAAGCAAGTCCTAGTAACCTTGTTTGTGTGATCTCTAAATAATATAATCGTAAGACAGTGTTTAATATTATAAATAAATACATGCTGGTCAAAAATCATTGGGTTTATATTAATTTTATTGAATTATTAATAATCACTACTAAAAGTAATAAATTTCGACCGATTATTCACATTTACTAAAATGGGTGGTTATTATTAATAATTCTGAAAAATTATTAATAATTTTCAATTAATCAGATTTACCGTAACATATACAAAAAAATCATTATTCTCTGTAAGACTTTTTGAAAGTAATTGACAATACTTGACGAGATTGCAAAATGAATCAAAATAAAACCTGTCATGTCACAACCACATATTAGCATGCCAAAAATATTTTTTATCCCAATATCGAACACAGATAACGATCGCTACATCTGTCACAATTAACACTTGCACTACTTAACTGTACGTGTGTGGGTGGACAGTTAACTTGTTACCTTTGCAGTTAAGAATTAATCAGGGACGGATTTGCTTCAAATCTTTTGTGCTGGTAGATCTGAGTGTGGACGCGGGCTTTAAAAGTGAAAATTGTTAACCAGTGAAAATCTTCACATAAGTTAAGAGTCTGATCTTTAACCAACTTCAAAAAAAGGAGGTTCTCAGTTTGACCTGTAAGTTTATGCGGTTTACAGTATGGTATTTTTCAGATTTAGGAGAAGGTTTTAGGTAAATGACTAGAATTAAAAAATGGAGGCCCCTCTATTTTTTTAGACTGAGGGACTTTAAGGCGATTCCCTTTTTCTAAAAAACGTTTTATGTCTTTAGATACTTGATTACGGCATGTAATAAAGGAGTATAATTTAAAGATTTAAACTCATTCAAATATTTTAATCATTTATAGATATTATGGAAGAAATTAGAGTTAAGAGGTTCATTTCAATAACTTGCAGTGTGCAATCCGTCTCTGGTAAGTGTAACTCTTCCTAAACGCGGTTCCTTTGATCTGTTAACAAGTTAATCTGGTTACGCCCACACAATAACTGACGTTAAATACTAGTTACATCTGTCAAGTAGGATTAATTGTGTCAATTTGAATGCTAAACGATTTATATTGACCTTGTTGGTTAGTACAACAAGTTTCAGGTTTGGTACTGAGTTTGGGCAAACATTTTGGCAAGCTTCTGAATAATGTTTTTTTATTATAGAATTGAATTATATATTATAAGTAAAGATATTAACATTAAGTGTGGGAGAGCCATGTTTCGGCACGAATGGATCGGCTCGACCGGAGTGATACCACGGTTTCACAGAAAACCGACGTGAAACAACGCTTGCGTTGTGTTTTGTTGTGTGAGTGAGGTTACCAGAGGTCCAATTACCCCCTTCCTAATCTCCCAACAACCCTTAAATTCCTAACCCCCAAAAGGCCGGCAACGTACTTATAACGCCTCTGGTGTTTCGGGTGTCCAGGGGCGATTAGGTGATCTGTCTGCTCGTTTACCGGCTTATACCATAAAAAAACTATACCGTAAATGCTGTCTTATCTACCTTTTCTGTAGCTAAAATTACACATAAAGATCTTATAACTACATCTGCTGATACAACCTAACATTTGTTGCTACATAATTACTAACATAACAAAGTTAAACTTTAGCACAGCTCAATTAATAACACCGGACCTATAATTTCTCATTAAGTTCATCAAAAAAGAAAACTACAAACTTGTCTATGTGACGCCATTCTCCCACTTTTTCTTTCATTCACATTCTATCTGATATTTTAGCTCTAAAATGTCAGGCCACTAATCATAACATTACCTCAAGGTGTCCAAACACGTATCAATTATTTTAACTAGCAGTTAATACGTTAACTTATAACGTGTAGTTAATTTTAACTACATAAATAACAGTTAGCTGTTATGATAGATTGTTTAAGATTAAGTGGAGTTTGCGAAAGTAATGTTTTTAAAGTTTAATCCGTATCGGAGGTCATAAGTTTTCTACATTCGATTCCTAAGTTCAGTGTAAATATTGATAGTAAAGGTACCTATGTATATGGATCAGGGATCTTTACAATTGGAAAATATTTATGGAAAGTCTAGGATGGTGTCTAGCTTATGGTGGAGGACACTCCTTCCTTTATCACCTACTGGAGATTTATTACGTCTGGAAGTCATCTACTGCTCAACAAATACTTTAAAATTAAGGATTTGTGTCGTAATCCCCATGTTTTGTAGGCGTCTTAGGGATCACAGTCTACGAAAACATAGTCTCGAGACTAATATTCCAGTATTCGAATTTATATCACGTTTATTTTTTTGATTAATTGGCGTTGGCATTGAGCAAGTCTTATAGACAAGATTTCGCTGAATGATCGTATTTCACATGAAGCTTAGGTAATAAACTTGTATTTAATTATCTTTTATAATTTTATGACTAACTTTATATTTGATAATTGATTTTCTTAATTATTTATTTACAGCGCTAATCACATTAACCTACATTTAACTTTGTTCTTGTGTAATATGTTATATGTTTTGATCAATAAAATAATCGCGAAATACGCAATGGTAGTAATTGACACACTTGTAAGGAATATATTTTATTTGTTAATTGATATTATGGGTTGTAATTAATTACTATGTGGCAGTAACTAGGCAAATTTTGGCTAAAGTTAAGCAATAAGTTATGGGTGGTCGGTGTAGTGGTCATTAACGTAATTGTTAGTTGTTTTAGTGAAAGGGGTAGATGGAATGTTAGATTTGATATCAGAATGTCAGAAATAAATAGTTTCAACTTCATATTAACGCTGAAATTATAAAAAAATCAAGCAATACACGTCGAGTATTTACTTCACATTTTTAAATTAGGTGGGGTGTTACCATCAATAGCGATCCAAAAGGCACTAATCAATTAGATATGATAAAATATTTTTTGCTTAAGTATCTACTTACAAATTAAACAAACTTAAGAACGAGGAAGTGTGTTTGATTGCGGAAATAATTACGTTACAAACATATTACTTGGTATTAGTCCAGTTACCATATTTGGGTCAATTAAATAAGGTTGAAATTATATTATAATATAATGTTTTTATACCAGTGTGGGTGTTTTAATGTCTTTATGGCACTGGGTATGTGTGTTATTTGACGTTTTTGGGCACATGACCATTTGAGAATAGCCGAGGTACTGTATAAGGATAAAACTTCTTTAAGTATAACAAAACTTCTGTTAATGAGTACCTATAATTTTGAATTGAATTTTTCATTTATTTTGTGTTTGGATTTGATCTTGTCTTCGCCTTTTAAGGTGTCTTTTGTAATCGAAATTGAAATTTTCTGAATTATTGGGTTAATTTAAACGTAATAATACATAATGTTATAAAAAACGAGTGCGTCACAGATTAGTAATGGAAATGTCGTGAAAAATCAAGCCCACGAAGTTATACAACATATGTTTGCCTAAACTGAAATATAAAAAAGAATGCATATAGAGAAGTATCATTACAATAATAATGCAAGTTACTATAAAAATATCTATAGCAAAAATTATTTTCACAACACAAGCTAGTTGTTAAATCGTCATAAATACCCCATGAAAATGAATATCCCTCATCTTTACATGTTACATTGACAAGAAAATCAAAACATTTACCATGTCTGCCTACACTCGCGCTTGTTTCTTTATTTCACCATTAAATTTTATGGAAATTATAAGGTAGGAGCCCCCATTACTTTCCTCCATTTGTAGCACGTTGTAATGATGGTAAAAATAAAGAATCCATGCCACAGACAGACTCAATGAGAGCTATTTCGATATAAATACCATATTTAGGTTTGTGGTCTAAGTGAAAAGGGAATGGTGCTTTTAACCGACTTCAAAAAAGGAGGTTCTCACTTTGACCTGCACGTGTGTATGTTTGCGCGCCATTATCTCGCGTTTGGTTGAATCAGGAGTTTTCTTGGTTCAGACATAGGAGAAGATTTTAGTTGTATTACCTGAATTGGGGTTCTCCTTTTTATCTTTTAATGTTGGGTGACCAATTCGTCAGTCATGTATTGATTTAAGCAAATTAATTGCTGTTTTAACTCTAACAAGATAAAAAAAAAACCAATTAATTCGCTTATTTGGTAGAATTTGTTAATTAAACAACCATTAAATTTTAGCTAGCGCTTTATTTGAAATGAATAATGATCTAAACTCTAATAAACGATAAAAAATATTGTTGTTTTAAGAAACTAGCAATACAGTTCTGTTTCAGATACTAGCTACGTCGATAATATTATGTCATCATAAACTCCGTTTTAAATACTAAACCAACCGACATATAAACAAAATCGCTTCAGTCTCTAACTTAGACCACACATAACAAAGTTACCTGAGGTCTACTTAAGCCCAACAAAGGATCGCATGCATCGTGCGCGCACAAGTTATCCTCGACCTCACTTAAACACACGCGATCTCACTTAATTCCAACTTAATTTACTTACACAGAACTTGAATCATCAATGAATGCGAGGTAAAAAGGGTTAGGTTTTCAAATGAAAAGAATCAGACTTGATTGGATCGAATTTGAGTAAAAAAACAGTTGAACCGAAATTTTATTTTCTTTTGGTATAGTATAGGTCCATGGAAATCACTAAAGATCAATAATTTTCTGTCGCTCTTATGTAAAGTACCTAGAAATGGCGACACTCTACACATTGACGTGCCTAGTATTGCATAGAATACTACTTTTAGTCCCTACACACAGCGGAAATTTAGAAAGAAACCGTTAAGTAACTACGAACACGTTGTTACGAGCTCTATATTTTACTTTTTTTAAATTAGATATTTGGGAAAATACATAAGGGATATCCTTTATCTTACTAAACTTACATTTAAGAAAAATTAAGAAACGCGTGTGCAATATATGTAATTAGTTGGTAATCATTTATTAGGCGAACCGTAACGAATTTACATTAACTCATGCCGTGTTAGTTTGGTAAATAAAACGAATATAAGTAACTAATTGATTTACCTACATACACATAATTACGAGAGGTTAAGAGTTTCTTCATAAAACCGACCGTAAACTGCAGTGTAATCATGATGTTAATGGTTTTTAACTACTATTAAACTTTTTATCCTGTCTTTTATTTCAATTTTAATTTATTTGCTTCTAAAACATCATTAGGTATTCAAAATAAGAAAAATATTAACTTAAAAAAAATGTACTAAAATATATAGAACAACGCCATCTATGAAATAGATTACGTACTGACGCAAGTTATCCACGTGAGTGTAGGTATATTATGTGTTTACTAACTTGTTCTGGTTGATGGTTCCACCTGACATCATTATTGCTTACTTAACTTACTTTTGAGGTTAGAAAACTGCTTGTTGTTATGTTTGTTTTGTCGGGTTTTTCTCGAAAACTATCTCTCTGTGTTTGATGCGACTCGCTTTGTAAAATAGGTTAATGCTTAAAGTATCGCTTAAACTAGTTCTATTTACTTAAATATGTAGCAACATTTAGTAACTGTAAAATTTTGTAAGATACAATATTTCATGAAATATTGCTTAAGTTCAACTTAATTGTTACTTAACTTACTTTCATAGTACTCGTAGTTTGAGGGTGAGCCCAAAATCCCACGCCTTCTAGGATCCAGTTTGGCAAATTTTCAAAAAACGTAAACACAGAAAAATAAACACAAAAGCAAACGGCAAAAGGATTAATTTTCACTTTTCACAAATTCACAATCACGATACACTCAAATTGGCTAATTTCTGAACTCTACAATTTGAAAAAAAACACTATAACTTAAGCAACTAAGTTAGAAATAAGTCGTAACTTGAAATTAACAGGTTAAACAAATTATTTTCCCGTTCCGAACACACGTATGCTCATTGAGGCTGTGATTTCGATCTGAGATAAGTTTTCTGATCACGCACACACGGTGGGCAACGTCTGTCGGCGTTCACCACTCAATGTCAACTCCTGCGCAGCCTGTGCGTTGCACTGTGTTGGGTAGAAGCCTTATGAATGAGTGTAGATTTAGTGTGGATTAGATTATTTTTTGTTTTATTTTTCAGTATAAATAATTATATAAGTACTATATAAATAAGTAGAAAGTGGATATACAGGATTAATAATAATGTCATTTTTAATAATGAATAAAATATTTTAAATATTTATAACTAAGATGGGAATCGCAATTAGTGCGAATAGGCAATTTTTCTTATGCTTAGTTCTACCCTTTTATAGACCTAGGTAGAATTATCTATTTAAAACTTAAGTATCCATTTGTCACAAAGAAACCTTAAAACTTCCAAATATTGACTGCGCGTGAGCAGATGGAAAACGACGCAACACTCCAATACTTCCATCTCACTCATACACGAATAAATTTCAGACTTGTTGCGTGCATCCTTGTTGCACGTTTTTTGTTGAAAACAAATTAGGACCTAAAAAATTTGACGGTTTCAAATGATAGGATGTGGTCGAGGATTGTGTTTAATGAAATAAAAAATAATATTCTAGGGGATGATAAAAGTAAAAAAGTGATATTAAACAGTATATTGTAGAGAATAAAGATCAAATTCGTTTGTATGGGTGGATTTCCTAGCTCGTTTACTATGTAAACTTCTACTCGGGGTTACAAGAAACTCCTGCAATAAACATGGACGTAATCGCACTCAAGGGAATGTCAGGAATAAATTCAAGTTACAAGAAAATATCACACGATAAAACCTAATAGGTTTACTCGACATTTTTACCTTGCCTGGGAATCGACTTAACTACCTTTGAGACCATTGCGAATGGTATAAACGATGTTTACTTAGTGGAAAGAGTTAGTATCAGTACTTACGTCACGTATAAATGTAATTATAGGAAAAGCAATATAGAACATGATTTATTTCAATTCAAAAGAAATTAATGTAAATCAATCGAAGTTCTAATAAAGACAAATTCAACGAATCGGTCGTCGTGTGAAGTGTGTTTAGTTATTTAATTTTCATATTGCATACTGACCGAAATACGTGGAACCGATGGCCGGCGCCGTGACTTGGTTCAAGTATACCGCCTGATCGTGCACTGACCCATCGATTGACAGCCCCTGAGGTTCTTGGCGTCCCATTTTCTGTGAAAACATAAACAGAGAACTTTTTTATACACTCTTCATTATTGAGTACAACGCCATCTATTAGAATAAGCGTGCACTTAATGAAGGACTGGAGTTAAGTTAGAGTGGCACGTTTAAGTAAGAAGAAGACAAGATAGATGTCGCTGCCTGTATTTTTAATGAGTGGATCAACCACAATGATAGCGAAAGTTAATATGATACGGTTAATTAAAATTAAAAGGAGCTTTTATAAGAGGCTATTGTTCACGTTTCCTACGAAGAAAGGGGAATTAGAATTGTTTATTTACCTGTATATCACTATTGTCTTTGTTTTTTTGTTCTTGGCTCAAGTTGATGTTTTTTGTTTGCATTTTCTCCCATCCAGAGCCGTGAGCTCGACCTGTAAATTAAAAATTTTAATGACAGATTATACTTTTTAACGAACGTTTTGTATTAACTAGATGATTTAACATTTCCCACGGTACTTTACTTTTGTTTTATTCATGTGCGAAGTTTTTTATTGTTATAATTAAGTTCTCAAGTTCAGAAACATCACCGCAGTTCTTAAAACGAGAACAGAATAAAGAAATTCTCTGTAAATTGTCCAAAGAAAAGGATACGTATAAGAGTCCATCAACTTCTTTTAATCACTATCAACACATTTTTAAATTTAATAACCAGATTACTTGAAGATATAAATACTCTACAGAGTAAACTTTAAGAAAACTTCATTTACCTAAAATCTAAAGTTTAATTTAAAGCAGTTAACAGGACAACTATTTTTAGAATTTAATCACGTTTTCAGCCCTGGGACCTGATATCTCACTTCATTCGTGTTCTGTAACCTTAGTACAAGTTTGCTTTACGTTACGAACGTAATAGAAACAAGAGCGTGTTCGGCGTTCTGATTGGCCGGCTCGATGAACCAACCAATCAGAGCGCCGAACGCGCTCTCGTTTGGATCTTGTTAAACGTAAAGCAAACTCGTATTAAGCCCTCAGTTCGTAATATTTGAAGAGTTAAGAAACTCCTGTGTTTTACGAGAGCATTCGAAAGTATTTTAACCTTACGTAATCCATGATTAAAATGAAAAGTTTTCCGTGTTACACGGAATTTTGTCAAGGAACTCCATCCCTGTGGGTCACTGACTCTTACAATATTAAAAACTTCCATTCTGTTATGAGCATTTATATCGAGGGTGAATTTTATTTTATAACCGTCGTATTTTCTCCATTTATAAAATTTTCCCCTATTTTTTAGCAAAGAACTGTTTTATTGAGAACCTCGTTGGGTGACACAAAAAAGAATAGAATAGAATATAATTTATTTCTTAGTCTATGATACATTGTGATCTTAAATAATAATAACATTGATTCACACATAATACCATTGGTGATGCAGAAATATTAAGAACAACCTAAGTACATGCAAGTCCCAATATGTCTAATCCTTCAATGCAAAATATGATTAACACAAAATACATAGCAATTTTTGAGTTCAATTGTAGCTATTACAATAATTAATTAACGCTTAACGAAAATCTTCACAGTAAATACATTTGTATATGTTTCTTAATATACCTACATAAGTAGCTAACAATTTCCTAAACACAATCATCAATTTGGAGACGTTTGTCTCTGTCGTGTACCTTATCTAAAAGGGAGTGTTACAGAGCTGTGGCTATTGATAAAGTTCACTTTATCTAGGTACGGGCTTAGCCTCTAGATATTTCCAACAATTCGTAGTTAGGTTACAGAAGTTGTGCCTACGTGGTAAACGCATTTGATTTTAATCAAAGTCTAGAATTTGTCATATTTTTTATGATTTCAGATTATATCTCAAATCGGGTATAAATGTCGTTGTTATAAGATAATAATAGCCATGGAACTAAGTCTAATCTATACTAATATTATAAAGCTGAAGAGTTTGTTTGTTTGTTTGAACGCGCTAATCTCCGGAACTACTGGTCCGATTTGAATAATTCTTTTTGTGTTGGATAGTCCATTTATCGAGGAAGGCTATAGGCTATAAAACATCACGCCATGACCAATAGGAGCCGAGCAGAGCGGGTGAAACCGCGCGGAAGTAGCTATTAATGTAATAAAACCAAATGAGCGAACATAGAAGCGAGCAAGTAAATCCACATGAAACAGATAGCTTTAAATACAGATCTACTTACATAAAATATACCTATAGGCCGATCTCATAGCAACAACCAACTTCCCAAGGTTACACAGAAATTATAACAAGAGGAAGATTAGAATATCTACAAAAATAATGTTAACGTATAATGTAAAGCTTCGGGCTGATTTATTTTCCCATTCTCTCAGTTTTAATACATTTAATGTACGAGATATTTTACCTCCTGGTTCTGGAGCACGGAGTATTTTCACTTCGGTAGCTAAAGTATAAAGAAAAGGTGATTTTAACGCCTTTGTTGCTGTTTGACTGCTGATGTGATGAATGGAGGGGGGATGAGAGTCATGAAATGACTGAAGAATGTCGTCAATTTTTCAAAGGGCCATGGTGTGGGGGAGGTGGCTGAGGTGACCTTTTATGGGATTAATATGCCATCACTTTTATGGTTGTGATGGAATTTTAACAAGTAGGTATGTAAAGATTCTACTAAGTATGTACATTATGTAAGTGATATTATGTATCTCAATGAGATTATAGGTGGCGATTGGCGATTCTAAAAGGGGAAATATTTCCTATCGATTTACCAAAGTGCGAGAACACGTCCAGTATTACAGGAATGTAGCCATTCATGCGCGATACACTACGGTAAATGCTTTCCAGCAGATAGAAAACATATTCGCCTATTCAGTAGTGTAGATACATACAGTGCAAATGAAAAATTGACATCATAAACAGTTACTTACGCAATACAATAACCTGGTCCGGACTGTGGACTACCTAGCGGGTTACCGGGGTCCCAGCTCGAAAAGCAGGCTTAGGAACAGGATGGTTTTTAGGTAGTAAGAGCCTGACACTCCCTCTCGCCTCAACCCAGGCGGGATAAGTCAATGGATGATTTTCTCCGCTCAATAAAAGGCAATACAATAAAAGCCTAGGAAATAAGAAAGTTTCCCATCACATCCTTGACCTAACAATGTAATAGAGCGTGTTACTACACTAATAGTAGATATCAATGGTATTCAAACATTGGTCCGAGCGATTGGCTGCACACAATGCAATCGATAAACAATAGCCGGTGGCCACCAAACCTCAAACATCCTGTGTTTGATTCCCGTGAGTACAATACTGGTTGAGTACTTTTTGTACGGTTTACGAAATTTTGTTATTGAGTTTTTGAAGTTATCTAATCCCGTCAGTTCTATAATTATATCTAATTGGTTATTTAGCCGCTAGGGCGACTACTGGCCTGATCTGGAGCTACGGATTACCTAGCGGGTTACCGGGGCTTCGGCTCAAAAAGCAGAAGTAGCAACTGGGTAGTTTTTAATCAATAATGATGGATGGATGATTTTCGGCTTCAAAAAAGGGCGACTACTGAATTAGGGGTCTAGGGTTTAATTCCGGATCGTCAAACGTATTGTCTTTTTGCCTTTTCCAAAATACATAGTAATAACTCGAAGACTATGGGTCTATAAGACTAAGAACTATGGGTTGATGAGAAGTGTATGTTACAGTATAATATGTTCCTCTGCTCACCCCTAACATGTCCATGTAAAAATAGTTTGACAGATCTGAGATTAGAATCTAACATTCTATACTTTACTGCGCTTATAACCAGTAAATACTATTAAGGGTTGAGACTGGGAAACTATATCAAGTATTCCACGTACCTACATTAAATCATGTGTACATTCCGGAAACCAATAATTCGATTCCAGAAACCAACTATTCAATCTAAGTAAAATTAATATATTATTCACATAAGATTAATGCACATGAGTTACGTACCAACATACAATATTGTATTACAGCATATGAAATAGGATTAATGTTACTTCCATGGTAGGTTAATGGTAGGCAGTGATGCACATTACGGCACATAATGCCGCTATACAATGTATACCCACAATTAACCATATATCTCCAAATAGTCCCATGTAATAGGTATAATTCTAGACACCGTGCTACTCCAGAAATCGAACCCGAGAACCCTTGTCCGGCAG